>NC_050599.1:23647741-23760241 GCF_013368585.1 Megalops cyprinoides | reverse complement strand
AACGAAACAACTCAAGAGTGGCAAACCCCGCTTGACGCAACCCTGCGGCGTGCCAGTTTGATTCAAATTTGGAATTTAACAGCGAAGCACTTTTGCTGCAGGCAGCAGAAAAGAAGAGAAAGTCGGCCAAGAGAAAGTCAGCCAAACGAGTATCCCCCCCAACACATTTTCCTGTTCAGATACCCTGCATGCTTTGCATTTTTACCCTGAGAGCCACCGCGTAGTCCGAGTGAACAATTTCAGGAGAGGTCTGTGTGGCAGAGAATGGGACAGGATATAGCAAGACGACCAAGCATGCGTGTTTTTCATAGCTCCTACATTATGACCACTGCATTGCCAAATCTTGCTCTGTTTGGTGCTGGTCCCTTCAGTGCCACGGAGACTGACAGCTTTTAGCTGTCAGATCCGATTGGAGGCAAGTACTCTCATCCAAAAGCGTGACCCAACACAATACATACAGGCCACTTTGAGAACCCCTGCCTGCAAGGGGTTAAAGCATCTCTCATGGCGACATCAAACCATCTGCTCGGCGGCTTTACAGTTGTCACATGGTAGCAAATTCGATATTTTCCTACCACAGGGCAGGGGAATAAACTTGCCACTCATTGGGGCTGTAAAGGCCACCGCCGGTTTGGGCATGAGCTGATAGTGCTGTCCAGATGTGTTCCTTTTCTCCCCCCTTAATTGTCTCTGTAAATATATGGAGGAGGGAAAAAGAAAGCTCGCCACCGAGGGAAATGTTTGAAAGGTAACGCCACGCTTTTGATTCTGTTTAAGTGAAAATTGAAAACAGTTCCTGTTTCTCGCGGCCTCTGTTTAACGCACTGGCCGACGTCCCAGCATTGCAGCTCTCTGTGTGACAGCTGTTTTTATTTATTTTTTTATTTTTACTTTAGTGCGGTGAAATGCGAAACACTCACACCGCACATCTGAATGGCAGTGCCAGCAGTCGACGTGAATCAAACACCCAGGTGCTGCTGTGTGTGACTACCGCTGCAGCAGATATATCTGAGTTTTATCACCTGGCTCCAAAAGAACAGCGATCCTGGAGGGCCGCTTATCTAAGTCCTGGAAGGCTGCAGTGCCTGCCAGGCTACTCAGCCCTGGCCCTGGAAGTCTAAGGTGTACACAGTCATCTGATTAAGATGATCACTGAGCCAGTTCAGCTTCCCATCCCAGTTGAGAGAGTTAGCGGTTGATAGAGAGCTGGAAAACCTGCAGGACTTTGACGCTATAGGCCTGGACTTTAGAAATGCTGGTGTAGATCAAACAGATGGCAGTAAATCAGCTCGGAGGAAGGTGATGGCAGTCGAGGACAGGATAGAATTTCAGGTTGTTTGTGATTCTGAGTAACAGCTTCCTCTGTGAGGATCAGCCAGGCCTTTGGACAGCCCACTGGAGGAAGTCAAAGTGATCAGTTATTATTATTATTACTGATATTTTATAATTACTACAACTATTATTAAATGAACATATCAAGCCCAGA
Source organism: Megalops cyprinoides (assembly GCF_013368585.1). Lineage (NCBI taxonomy): Eukaryota > Metazoa > Chordata > Actinopteri > Elopiformes > Megalopidae > Megalops > Megalops cyprinoides. The sequence continues at coordinate 23,758,755 of NC_050599.1, read as the reverse complement.
TGTTTCCACTAACAATCTCACTCAGCTTATAGTAGGGACTTGGTTATCCAGGAGGGGAGTTGGGGTTGCAGGGTAGTGGGAGTGGGACTGTGAAACAGCGAAACTGTGAGTAAAAAGCAGAGCAAAGACCCACGTGCTACTGCCAGGGGAAAGAGACAGGCCAAGGGGGTTTCTCTGATGGGCCAGAGAAATGTTGAAGCTTTGAAGGTTGAGTTTTGGAAGATGCGGGGGTGGGGCAAGGTGGGGGGAGGGGTGGCAGTGGCACGATGTTTATCCTGTGTGGTAACGGCTGTGGACAGGCCACGGCGCCTCTGGGCCGCTGTATTGCAGCAGTCGAGGGCCTCCTGAACGCCCGGCCTGTGGCAGCGGTCGCCCTCGTGCCTGAGGCGCGTCTGGAAAAAGCCAGGCCTCCGTGGTTACGCCGGGGGCCGTTATCGCCCCTCTCACACGGTGGCCGCCACTGTCGCCGCCGTCTGCAGAGCTCCAGAAAACGGGCGGGGCTTGTGTAGCTGGGAAACCCACAGGGGCTAGGAAGAGGCGAGCAGAGTTAACCCTATTCACGCCGCGGAGCTAGCAAAGCGTCACCGCTGTCCTCGTCGTTGTGTTTTTCCCTTGACATTTTCCTGACGGCTGTGTGCGGAGTGAGGTCATTAACGAGGCTTTTTCCTCTCTTAATTGAGACTGCCGCGTTGCTTTTTTTTTTCTCCTCTGTAGCGTCTGAAACAGAGGCACGGTCTGCAAATGTAGCATTTTTGGGTTTTGGGGTTTCCCACCGCAGGAATATGCCATTGATTTGGTGTTATTTTTCTGCTCATTTAATAAGGGGACACGTTGGGTGGCAGGGCAGTAAAATGGGCACAAATGCTTTTCATTTTACCCGACTGGAATGATTTTTTTTTCCATCCTTTCCCCTTTCTTGTGTTTGGGTGTTTGGTCTGCGTCCCTCATGTTGGGTCCCTGTCTGTGCAAAGCCCCTGCTTTTCCATTGAGCGCGGCTCTTTTCCCTTGCGCGCTCAGGACAGAGACACACAGAAGCCACACGCCATGCAGATACCGTCATGTGTGACATGGCAGTTTCAAAACAATTAAGCATCAGATTCCTTATGGGGAAAAAAAGCGCAGTTTGTTTCTTCTCTTGAGAGTACCAGATTGATATAAAACCCTTCCAGTCATTTTGACCAATGGCTGTTGCAACCTGCTGAGAGCCCAGAATGGCCCGGTGATTTGTAAGCTTGGTAGCTGCTATTGGCCCCTTTTCCTGTACTGTACAAAAAGCTGCAACATACAACAGAAGCCAGCTTGATTTCTGCTGCGGGGGGGGTGGCGGGGGGGGAACCAGGCACCTCTGTGGTCAGAGTCGTTTAGCGCACCTGTCCTTGTAGTTGAAGGCAACGTTGAGATAACAGATGCACCTCAACGGAAATAGCTGGTTACACCATTTTCGTGCAGTTGGTTTGACCGTTTTTGTGCCGTCGTTTTCAGCTTTTCTACGCAGTCGGCTTGAGTGTTTTGGCGTAGGCAATTTCAGCTTTTTTGTTCAGCCGCTGCAGGCCTTTCCCACTCTTCATCACATCAAATATTCAGTTGTTTTTCGGTTTTGGGATGCCGTCGTCTAAACTGGCCCTGCGGACCGCCTGTGCTTGTGGCAGTGTGTGTGTGTGTATGTGTGCGCTCTGTGCTCCTGCCTCTATGAATCCCCAGCCCCCATGACTACATAACTGACGTTAACTCCCTCTCTTCCTCCCACTTCCCATTTATCCAGGGTGGAGGCCTGTTTGTCTAAACATGGACACCGTGTGGATCTTCACCTGTGTCAGAGATTTGGCCTTGTGCCTGATTTCGAAGTGAGGGGTGCTGTGTGAGATTAAGTCAAAGAGGCCCCAAGTGCATTATCTCATTCCCGTCTGAGCACTTACCCTGACCCACGTGCGCGTGTGTGTCTGTGCATGTGTGTATTCGTACGTTTGTGAGAAGTAATACGTCTGTATGTTTGTGTTCACCTGTGTGTGTGTATGTTTGTGTATGTGTGAACAGCTGCACATATGTGCATGTGTTTGTGTATGTGTGTTACTGTGTTTGAATAGGTGTGCATGTTTATGTATGTATGTGTTTGTGTGTGTGTGTCTGTGTGCGCATGTGTACATGTGTGGTTAAAATTGCCTACCCAGCGTCCGAGCTGGCACCAATAGCGGTGAGGTGTTTCTACATTCTTCTGTATAACAAACAGCATAACAGTTCTCCTCTGATTGGAACAGGGTGGGGATCATTAACAGAATGTCGAGATCTGAAATGCTTTGGGGTCGTTACACCCCATTGGTGTATTTTTGAAGAGGGTTTCCCTGATGGCCTCACCCCTCACAAGGAAAAAGGGTTTCTGTCACTCAGGAGGTTCTGGGGTTTTAAACAGTTTTTAAAAGAGGCTCAATCCTTCCCTTTAAAGTCCCCCAGGAGTGTTACCCTTTCAGCTCGATTGCATCCAGTGGGTGGTATTACTTTGTGTGCCTTTTTGTAATAATTTGTTAAGTATATTACGGAGACTGGGGGACATTAAGAGGTTGTGATTATACGATCAGGGTTGGTTCTAATTTTGTATCAACCTTTTATTTTATTATTTTGTTTCCAGCAACATGCTAGACAGAATGAAATGAAAATAGACTCAGACAGGTGATGCTTATTAAAACTGGCTCACTTTATTGATTTTTTTTTTTTTTACTATTTTCTTTATGCTTATTTTCTATCCCATCATCCTGGAATTGCTGATTATGCTATGATTTAGCTCTGTGCAACACCCTGTATTCTCTTCTGAAGCAAGGCAAATGCAATCCTCTGATGCACTCACATGCAGCTAACAGCTTCTTTTCACACTACAAGTCCCACAGTGCACTGCATACTCAGACCCAGGTCTGAGCTGCAGGACTAGGCCTGCACCTGCACACTAAACAAGTACCTTAACCAGCTGAGCCACTCAAGAGTCGAGCCAGCTTGCTTTTTAACCACGGAGAAGTCCATGACAGCCAGCAGTTTAAAGGTTTTTTTAACCTCAGTTTTGAGCTTGCAGGCCTCCCCCTCAGCGTCACATCTTGACGAGACACAGTTTTGAGTCCTGCTATTTCAAGAGCAGAGGGAAGAGGCGCTGTGAGCATAACCACGCTTATAGCGGGACGGCACATGCAGGAGACCCGGTTATTTGCATGTGGCCGCTCCCTGTGCCAGCCCCCTGTCCATCATTTAGGTGCCCACGCATCTGAGGAACGTTTTTACAGCGCCTCGGTTGGTGCTGAGGGTGCGCTGAGCGCCCCGGCCTCTCGTCTTCACTGCTTTTAAGTGGAGCTGGATGCCTGGCCCAGCTGGGACCCATTACAGCGCTGCGCACGCTACCCCCCGAGACGCACGTGTCATTAATTCCCATGCCCCTCCGCTCCCCCGAGCCCCGCCCACCACTCGCACAACCTCCCGCAGCCAACAGAGGCCGAGAGGGACCGCTCCTCTCGCTGTGCCAGGATTGGCGAAAGATCTATACCCCACCTCGGGGATACTGGCAAAGTGGCAGGTGTTGGGGAGCCAATGGTAGCTGAACACAAGTGAATATGGGACTCAAAAAGGTGACACTGTCTATCAGGGATCACACTGTCGAACAGCATGATTGACATGGCTGTCACATTCCGCCATGTTTTTTATGGTAAATCCTTGTTTTACATCGGTTTTACCCTATGACAATCTATGTTCACAGGCGTAAGTATTTCAGAATGTTTACCGAATACTTATGAAGGCCTTGTGTAGTAATTATGCAAGCACTGCATAGAAGGTATTTCTAAAAAAAGACTGTTGGCAGCTGTGCTTTATTGTTTTCCTGTTTATGCAGGTAAGCGCAGAAATGAGGAAATCCAGGAGGGAGGTCAAAGTGTTAAATGGAAATGATCTTATCACAGCCGCACTGAAACAGCCCCCATCCCCCCTGTTCTGCTGTTTCTTGACTGTGGGCTGCAGTGGAGAGACCACCAGCCCAGCCTTTCCCACTGGGGACAGAAGAACATTAGACACAGAACATTAGTGCTGGGGAAAGCCCACGCTACCATGCGCACGATCTTGCTCGGGAGCAATGCTCGAAAATTCACCAGAACAAAAGGAACCAGCCTGCTGATGATTTCATTATTATGATTATTCCACTGATGCAGTGCCAACAGTCACGACTCTCCACCCCGTTACTCTATTTGCACTTAGCCTCGTGAGCTGTGTCGGAGGTGTTCATTCCACACAGGGGTCCTGCATGCACACGCTCTGCTGGGATGGAGGAATGGAAATGCACGCTGGATGTACCTGGGGATGGGGGCGAATTGAACTTTAGAAAAGCGGCACCTTGCTTGGTGTTAGCACAGGATCTGGGATGATGTGGACGACTTGGCGCTCCCAGCTTCCCCACGGCTCTCACGGTGGCCTCGGCCTTTTCAAGGCCGCTACACCGCCGCCACTGTCTCTTTAAAGTCCGAAGACACAGGCCTGGCATATTTCTGAAGCCCCCCCCCCCCCTTCTGTTTCTAGGGAGCGAAAACAGACTGGAGTGGTTACACAGGGGCCTGGTTTCAGTTAGCGTGGAGCCAGACGCATTGTGCCAGGGCTGCACCCGCCTCCTCCCCCCCAACCCCAGCTTACACCCTCCTCCAGGGCTACACTCTTTCCCATGGTTTTTCCAGAATTATTTTTGGGATGCTTTTTTTTGCTCCCCCAACAGCTTACATTTTCACAACACTTTATTTTCTGTTTTTTCTTCTGATTGGGAGATGTTAAGCAGGAGGTAAGCAGACAGTGCCAAAAAAGATTTTGCTTTTTTGCCCACCATTAAACGGGAAGAAAGGCTATCGTAGAGGAGGACCGCTCGACCCCGCTGGCATGTTCACTGCATGGCTGAAGCAGTGAGCTGTCCTGGTGCTGTTACCGCCACCGTGCAGGGAAGAGGGGTCTCTGTTCTAAGAGGAGGGAGGCCGAGAGCGAACTTTACAGCCGCGCTTAATGGCAACCAGACACGGCGCCGACCAACCCCTTCGCTACAAGCTCTCCCTGTCACTTCCCATTCTTCTGTAGAGTGCAAACTCTCCACGGCCCAGCCCTTCAGATTCAACCGCGCTTATTGATTACAGATTTACGCGGCTGCAGATACCTTTCATTGCTGATAAACCCTTTTCTGTGTCTCACGACACTCTCGTCTCTCTGTTTACCTGTGTGGGGGTCTCACTCTTTCTCAGTGACCTGTCACATGCGGTTTTGAAGGAGTTTTCCCTCTCAAATGTAAATGAAGAAGCCATGGGGGCCGACACGAGGTCCTGCGGTAACGCCATGGTCGCATCCACGGCGTGCGGGGTAGCCACGTGTGGGTGGATTAGGCACGCCTGGTTACTTTTTACAGGACCTCGTTAAGGGCGAGGTCAGAGTTTGCTGATCTTTTTAAGGGTGACCGCCGTGTGAAGGCCGTGTCAGGGTGGAGGTAGGGGTGGGGAGGGGCTTCCACAGCTGCAGGGCTTTCTCGGCTGTTCGGAAATGAAGGGTGAAGGTGCGAACGAGGTGGTCCTGTGCTCTCTGTCATCCCCTGCTCCCGTCACACGTGCCTTATGGGGTGTGCTGTATTGGACACACTTAACCTCCCTCCCACCTCCCAGACCCCCTCCGTGGTGGGTGTAACCCTCCTCTGTTCAGGATCTGTATCATGCCTGGCTGTAGTCCAGCCTTTATTTAGACTCAAACTAGATAAAAGTCCTTGTCCCTAACCTTTCCGCTCCAGTCACTCATGTCAGAATTCACTGAAAATATTCAGCAAAAGATTAGGCCTGGTCTTTTACCCCCATGTCAATCATTTTTAAATGTAGTGATCCTTCTAGCCGGAACTGGAAGAAGCAGTCATAGAATCAGTAGTGTTCCCATTCATTTGCTGACTGCCTGAATGGCTCCCCCGAAAGTCACAACAGAAGCTTTGTGTGACCACTTTGTGGGGAAAGGGCACCTTTATATGGATTTTTAATAAAGACCTTCACTTTCACACCCCTTTGGCTTTTGTGTGACAGAGATGAGGTCTGGTGACACTGTCATACATGTGACCAGCAGTCAGACTGCAGGTCCACTGGTTTTAAGAATGTGATGCCAACAGTCGCTCCACTGTCACTGATATGACAGATTATAAAAAATGATAAAATCACCCTTGACCTAAACTTCATCATCCCCTCCTCGCAGGCAACGTTCAATGAGCAGGACAACTAAAGGAAGGTGGAGTGCCAACATTGTTTAAAGCGGGCAAACATACTCATTTTTCATCTTCACATATTTTGATATTCATGAATGACAAAAAATAATATCGTCCCAAACTATATGAGATGAAGCCGAAAGTCATTACACGGCACAACTTTGCCTAACTGAATTTTGGTCAGTAGGATAGCATACTCTACCTTCTGCACTTCAGTTATTTACAGAAGTGCGATAATATATATTATCCCTTTATTTCACTTTGCAAGAATCATTTAAGCTTTATTTAGCTTTTAATATCCAGCAGTGACCGACAAAGAATGACCTACAGAGCTGTTGGCATATTTATGTTGTGTAAATAGCTTTAACTGGTAATTAGTCTAAATGCACTGTGCACAATGTAATACACACAAGCAGGTCTTTTAGGTTTGGTTTTATTGAGCGTATTTTTAATTAATGCTGGTGTGTGGGCCTTGTTTGACAATGCCGTTTTACGTGTATAAGGCGCTCGGCTGGGATGCAAATGCAGCACAGCGTTTAGAACCGCCGTTTACTGCGGCAGCCAAAAATAAGCATTTGTTTATTGCTTGACGGAGGGGACTTTAGCAGGGATAAATGTCCTTTAATAAAGAAGGCGTGAGAGGAAAAGCGCCAGCGCAGAGACGCCGTTCCTCGGCGCAGGAAGTGCCCGGCGGAGACATGCTGGGGAGTTTCGGAGGGGGGGGGGGGGGGGGGGGGGGGGGGGGGGGGAATGAGGAGCAGATGTTCGGTGGGCGTATTTCTGCACCCTGTCTGTTTGCTATACATTTTCCAATATTACGTCAAATAAGGGAGCTTTTTTTTTTTTAAAAAAAAAAAAGAGACACCCTCCCCTTCTTTCACAGGTGGTAAATCACACTCTAGTTCCCTAAACCAGTGTGAAGGAGAAACCGGCCCCCTTCCAGATTCCAGTCAGCGCTTGGAGTTGCCATGGGATTACCCACGATCCCTGTCTGTCAGCGAGGGCGGTGTCTTCCTGGCGTCCCTCCGTTTTCATTTGCTTTCGAGTGTCTTGTTTTAATCAAAGGTGGCGGTGATCCAAATCACAATCATAAATATACGAGCTGCTCGCATTATACATTTCGTAAACTCCCCCCCCCAAAAAAATATGGCATACAAACGCGTGTAACAAGTGGAGTATGTCTGCATGTTTGCATGCGCAAGCATGTACAAGAATACAATATAGGACACAGAATATTAAAGCTACAACATGTACAAGCAGTCACACTAAAATACTTATTTTAATACAGTCCTCTGTGAATAAGAAAGTAACATCTTAAGACTTATGGACATTACATAATAAACCCAATAGTTGGCTAGAGGGGAGATTCTTGCCAAAACTCATGTTGAACAAATTAAAGCAGAACGCAAGAAAATTAAAACGTAACATAAAAAAAAGCGTAGGCTGGCGCATGGCGCTCTGGACTAATCTGCATGTGGCTGTCGCCTCCGATTTCCCACAACCATCCTAAAAGAAGACATTAGAAATGCAAGGCTGTGGAGGCTGAGTCGTTGAAGGAGGGGCGGGGGGGGGGGGATCTTGGGGGGGGGCTCCAGATCACAGACATGCTAATGAAGCACCGTGGAACGCTGGGGAGCCTGGGACAGGTGCGACTGGTGGGGGGGTTGACGACTCTGTGCTCCTGGCCCGCATCGCCTTTGTTCCCGATGCAAATCGTTCCTCCGTGACATTGACTCTTCGGCGGCATGTGCAGCAATCCAGGCCTCTCGGATGCGCGGTCTGTCCTGAGGCGTGGATGATGTTCTCAGACAGCTCCGTGGAGGCCCGCGTTTTCCCCGGTGACTTCCTGATATGTGAATCTGATATCGATCCTCTCTCTGACTTTCGTCAGCGTGACCCCATGTGTCACGACAGACACATAGTATCATTGGGGCAAGGGCCAATAGGCCAGCATAAAAATATAAATAGGATTTATGTATTACTGCAGATTTGATATGTCAATGAAATTCCAAGTTTTGCCTTACTTGTTTAAGCACCTGTAAGGTCCAAGAGTTCAGGGTTCTGACGAGCTTAAACATGTGGTCAAGTTTTAATAATATTTTGCATACTGCATTGTCTTAAATTACGGAATGCCCCTTCCTTCTAATGCATGCAGTTGTTAGTTGTCATATAAAGCAGGATTCTTCTCTGTAAATATTTTTGCCGTGGAAAAATGTCAGAAGACTGTGTATGCTTTGGCTAACAGTCATACAAACACATTTTAAAGGTTTGTGAACGTTTTTTTAATAGGCAAATTGTCCATAGCATCTACAATACATTTACCTCCTGTGCACAATAAACAACTCGGATAATTTGCCAAATGCATTCTGAATGATGGAGCTGAAGAGGTTTTTTGCAATTACAGTTGCACTATTTATTTATTTAATTTAAACTAAGCACGAAACAATTGGCCAGGTGTTTGCTTTATTTATAGAAGGACATTGTGGGGGTGAGAGAAAAAGCAAACGGTGGTTGCTTGATATTTTCTAAATCTCGGCCTGTAATCTTTAGAGGTCTGACTGCTGGCATATCCCCCGTTGCTGACCGCTTCGAGATGGGTTTCATAGCCTCGCAGTGGAGTTCAGCCGATCATAATAGCCATGAATCCATTTAGCTATTTAACTAGGCAATTCTGGCAATATTTACTGAAGAGCGAGAGCAGAAATTGGGTCATTAGGTGCCGGCGATGGCGTTGAGATTAAAATGAACACTCCAAACGGGTAGTTGACCTTCGCGTCTCGCGGCAGTTTTTATTAGCCTGGACCACAGTAATTACTGCAAATTGAATCATCGCGCAAGCTGAAATCCTTCCACAATGAGCCAGGGTTATTAGCCTCAGCTACTTTACAGCCACACTCAGAAGGACTGCACGGTGCAGTCTCACTCTTCTCAAAAAGCTCCCGGCTGTTTCTTCTGCGGGGCTCAAAGGCGAATTATCAGCTGTATTAGCATATTTCAAAGAACGTAATGAATGATTTATAACAGGTCCCTCTGTACTGTACTGCCGTGTCGCACAAAGGCCGTTATTATAAAACATGCCGTTTCTTTTCGATTCTTTGTGCATTTCTGTTCGCGCGGCCGATTCTTGCATATTTTTTTTTTTTTTTTAGATGTGGATGGAATACATTCCGGCTGTCATGAGACAGCCAGCATCGGGCTGTCAGGTGGAATCTTCCCCCCAGGAGGGGCGCGCCCATTGTCTTTTAACAACGCGCGGCACACCCTCCAAGACGGGATGCAAATTTGCCCTGGTGCTCCGCCTTTGAAGGAGGCGGCGGCGGTGACAGGCGTCTTTTGAAGGCTGAGCGTCACATTTCCGCCGGGGGGGGGGGGGGGGTTAGACGGGGGGAGAATTCGGAGCGCTGTCGCTGCCGCCCACCTCTCCCTCGCAGCGCCGCGGAACTCGGCAGCCCGGGCCTTGAGGCTCGGATTCGCGCCCTGCATTTGATGTTCCCCCTGCTCTCCTTGGAGAGAAATAAAGGCGAACCGGAGACCACAGAAAGGTCCTGAAGTAATTACAATTTCAAACGCTACCTTCGTTTCTGTTCTTCGCCTTCTACGGAATATATAATTGCAGTTCTGAATGATATGTACATGCGCACCTCCATCTATGGGGTCACACTATAGGATTGGAGTAAATGTTTTTGCAGAGTAAATGATTCTGCAGAGCGCGATTCTTACAGTAAAAGGCTGTCTTTGTGGTGCGTTGACGGTGGTCTCTGCTCAGTACAAAGTGCCGATATTCACTGCATAGTGTAGAGGACCTTTGAGGGGCTTCCATCAGATAGAGCCGTTATTCCATTATTAAGTGCTTTTCTCTCAATTGCTCACCACCAAACCACCGCTCCCCCACTCCCCACCGCTGTCTTCCCCTTCTTCCTTCTCTGTGTGTTCCAAGCACTCCCCTGCCAAGGCTGTATATGCAACGCAGCCAAACGAAACGTAGGCGGGTGTCCAGACAGACACGGCACGCTTCCACATAAAGAGATGGGCTGCGCTAATAGGGCTCACAGATAGAGAGAGAGACTATTGCCAATAGAAAGACAGACTCTGCCTTGCTATCAGTGATAGAGAGACAGACTCCACCCAGCTATAACTGATAGAGACACACCAATCCTGACAGAGAAAAAGACCCTGCCATGCTATCACTGATAGAGATAGACTATCACTGAGAGAGGAAAAGACCCTGCCATGCTATCACTGATAGAGATACAGACTATCGCTGATATAGAAAAAGACCCTGCTATGCTATCACTGATAGAGATACAGACTATCGCTGATAGAGAAAAAGACCCTGCTATGCTATCACTGATAGAGATACAGACTATCGCTGATAGATATGTAGACTCTGCCAGGCTATCACTCATAGTGAGAAAGACTATCACCGATAGAGAAACAGACCCTACCACACAATGACTGATAGAGAGATACGCTCCTCCATGGTTCCGGTAACAGGCAGACAGGCTCCCGGCCCAAGGAAATACCCTTCCACTGATACAGAAACAGACTTCCAAACCAGTGCGGTATTTACTGTAGAGAGTCTCCGTGCTCAGTTAATGGAGTAATTACAGTCTAAATGGTGTCCCCACGGTAAAAAAAGACATGTCAGCAAATGCTGTCCAAGTTAAGTAGACTACATTCCCTGTTGTGTGTCGGGCAGGCCTCGTTAAGCCAGCCCTACATACTTCTGGTGTCAGGAAGGAGTGCTGATTGCCAACAACTTGTCCTGCATGTAATATGATATGCATACCATACACTGATGAGCGGAGTGAGCAACACACGTTGCTTTTGATTGCTCTGCCTTTTTGCATACATTATCTTGGTTTAGAGCTCAGTTGTCATCACTTGTGTTGTCAGGTCAGGCACACGGCTGGGAAGGGAGGCTGCCAGTTAAGAGGCCCGACCGCCTTTTTACGCCTCAGTGCAAGGCCAGGGTTGGGTGGAGTTGCATTTCGAAAGGATCTTTATCTATTTCTTCCCTCTCTTTAGCTGAGCTGTCTGAGAAGCTTTTGCTCTTGGGACATCAAAGGCAAACCCAATTCAGGTGACCTGCCGAGGCAACGGGCAGCTTTCTGTTGAAGGGATCGGCTCTGAGCGCAGTGGATGCGTGTGTGCCGTGTCCCGGAGGGAGCTGGGAGAATGTAGCGGGAAACTATCGGCCCTTGCAGCTGCAAGCTGACAGAGTGTGGCAATACACTGCGGGAAGATGGATGACACATCTCCACTCCTTCCCCCCTCCTTTTCCTTGGTGCGAAATTGTGAAATAATAAGGTGATTAAATAGAGCCGTACGTAGCTGACATCAGAATTAGCATAATGCAGTTTTGCCCTGGGCTATGCGCTGGCCATCTGCATCGGACTCCAGTCCTGTTTCCACACACACACACACACACACACACACACACACACACACACACACACACACACACACACACACGCACACACACACACACACATTCATGCATGCATACATGCAGTAAACACTGTGGTCCTTGCACAGAGGGGACAGACAGCACTGTGCCCAGAGACCAGTGGCTCCCTCTTAACTGAGGTACTTAAATGAACACTCTGCACTCCTCCGTCCTGTGCTTGCCTGTGAAGAGCTAAGCTGGAGCAGTAAGCTTTCACGCCAGGATGGATAACCTAGGCTAGACAGAAACGGAGAGGGTGCGACAGACACGATCCACTGACACTCAGTAACTTCAGAACTGACACTGGCCATGGGGTTATCCTGAAAAACCACGCCACCAGTGGAGGAAAGATGCCCCTGTAGCCCCCTACCGACCATCTCCTAAATCACTAAAAGAGTACAAAATCCCTCCTGCTTTTTATGCACCTCAGTGTGTGTGTGTGTGTGTGTGTATATATATATATATAGTTTTTAAAGTTTTTAAAGACTGGGCCAAGGTTTTTTTTTTTTAAATTCCCTCTGGAAATCTACCATATACCCCTCTGTGACAAATTTGATTGTAAAATGTGCTATATTATGTAAAATGTGTCATTGCACATTGCACACATTGCACTTGCACTGTTGTGTGCTCTGGACAAAAAAGTACATCTGCATCTTTGACTTCAAGAAACACTCAATATGCGTCCACCACCGGGCGTGATAAGATAATAACACTTTGTCATTTCTCCACAAAATTTCCTAATTTCACGACATACATTTGTAAAGTGAAATTATATTAGCTTTTAGATTTCATTCTGTAAACTAGTTCTCTACTTGAGCATATACCTTCGCAGCTAAATGAGTGTAATGCATTCTAATAAATCAGGACATCTGAACACCTTTAGGGCACTTGGAACAGGGCGACTCAATAAGACAGTAATTTCGTTAATGTTCGCAAATGGAAGACAATTACTTTGGAGACCTGCGCCTCGTGAAAATTCACGGCGGGCCGTTACGCACACTTAAAATATGAGAGAAAATGGCCTCCATTCACAAAGACGGTCCGAGTCCGAAACCAAACGCTCGCGCGAAATGATAAATTATGGCAGACTGCAGTTCTGATTGAATGAAAATGCATTATGTTCTGTTATACAGCGAAACATTCCGGGTGCAGATTTAAAATGTTTCCATTACTAACGCTGTGTATATTTATTTATTTAATTTATTTTTTTTCTATCATTAAGACATTTGATGAAAACGTAAGGCCCCGAGACTAAACGTGTTAACCACAACAGGATAACACACATAAATACATGGCAGAATGCTTACAAACTAAGAAATGTCTTGCTCTATCCCCCGATAAAGCAATAGAAATTGCGAATGGTTTTTACTGTACCGTGTATTATCATTAATACCGAGTGAAAATTAATGCAGGAGGTTCTCGCAGGAACTCACGAAGCAGGGACCCCCGGTGAGTTAATTGTCTGGTGCCAGATCTGTTGAATAGTCTCATAATGAGAATGAGATATGTTCGTGCTTCCAAGTCAATTAGTGTTTTATTTCCCGCTTTTATAATCCCATTAAACTACTGATGCACACGGAATGACCCCATTAGTTCCTGTTTGTTCGGACAGACTGAGACGGCGAACCGTTATCGCTACGTGTGTAATCTTGAATTAATTAAAGCACGCATAAACATCAAGGATGGATCGCCCGCTACAATCATCTTTTTTTTTCCAGTCGTCTGTGATCGTGCTGGGGGGTCCGTTATTATTTCACGCTTGCGTTGTGACATATTGCGGCACACGCGCAGAGAACAACTTGTTTCTATGGCTGTCCCAAACCGTACAGGCAAAGCGCAGTGCTTGCGAGTGGCGCTATTTGCTTGGGCGCTGTGAGAGGAAACTCATGAAAAAGGCACTCGCTCACAGGGCCTTCATTTTCATCAGATACTGACCACGCAGTCACCAGGTTTCATAACTCCGCGCAACTCGTCCAACGATTTTTGTTGGTTTTACAAACCAAGATGACATGTGGTTACACCACTCCCCTATAGCTTCTTCCTGTATCTGCGGGTAGAGTCTGCGTTCTGCTGTGAAAAGCAAAATTTGCAAACCAGGCAGATCTCCAACAATCCTGAGACCTGAATGTTCTTCATAAAAGCCTATTGAAAACACAGTGGTGTCCCTTTTCACGTTTCAACAAGTGTTTTCCTCACCTGATTCGATGAAAGAGAAAGAAAGGGTGTGGAAAGTGGAATAGTTTTCAGAAATTTGCAGAAATGATCTTCAATAAGCTACTATAGCAGACATAACTAACAGTGCCCCAATTCTCTCTGACTGGGTTAATGTGTGAAGCGGAAGTGTTTGAAGACAGGAAGTTAAACGCTAGATAATTGTATAAGACCAGTAATAATTTACAGCAGTATATCTGTTCTTTATTTTCATTTTTCATCAGAGGACATTTATCTTGCAATTCATAATATGCACTCTCATTTGTTTTTGTGAGAAGAGAGGGGCAATTATTGTCTTTAAGAAAAATAACACTGCAGTGGATGTTGTTTCTTCCATACAGATCTATTAAGGACTGAACACAAAATTATTATGTATTTGTTGACGCAGCTGAACTGTATTATCAGTCATTTCAAAACCAAGCGAAATGGAACGGTTTTTAATGGCTTCTCTAAAGCACGTCTCGTTCTCGCTCTGGTGTTTTTTCCGGCAGGCGGTGACGAGCCCTCCAGCTACATATGCACCACCTGCAAGCAGCCATTCTCCAGCGCCTGGTTCCTCCTGCAGCATGCCCAGAACACGCACGGCTTCCGCATCTACCTAGAGCCTGGCACCTCCAGCTGCTCGCTGAGCCCCCGGATCACCGTCCCTCCCCCCGTGGGGGTGGAGTCCATGCCCCAGCCCCCCCTCGCCGGTTTCCTGGGCGATGGCAACCCGTTCCACCTGCTCAGGATGGCCGCGCCTGTGCTCCGCGAGCCGCCCGGCTTCATGGAGGGCCGTCTGCCCGGCACGCCCCCCTTCATGGCTCCGCCCCCCCGTCCCCACCTGGAGCGGCTGAGCGCGGAGGAGCTGGGCCTCATGTCCCAGCACCCCAGTGCCTTCGAGAGGGTGATGCGCCTGACGCCTATGGCCGCCATTGAGTCCCAGTCCATGGACTTCTCCCGCCGCCTCCGAGAGCTGGCTGGACACACGGGCCCCACACCCCCTCTCTCGCCCGGCCGGGCCAACCCCCTGCACCGGCTGCTCAACCCCACCCTCTTCCAGCCGGGGCCCCGCCCCCCATTCCTCAGCACCCCGCCCCTGCCGCCCGCCCCGCCCAACAGCAGCACCTCGCCGACGGCGCCGTCGGGCAAGGCCAAGTCCTGCGAGTTCTGCGGGAAGACCTTCAAGTTCCAGAGCAACCTGATCGTGCACCGGCGGAGCCACACGGGCGAGAAGCCCTACAAGTGCCACCTGTGCGACCACGCCTGCTCCCAGGCCAGCAAGCTGAAGCGCCACATGAAGACACACCTGCACCCGCGCAACGGCGGGTCCGTGGCGGGCCGCTCGGAGGACGGGCTGTCCACCGCCAGCTCCCCGGAGCCCGGCACCAGTGACGTTGCGGGGGAGGGGGCCAAGGGCAGGGCAGGGCGCATCGGCGGTGAGGGCACGGGGCCGGAGAACGAAGAGGAGGAAGAGGAAGAGGAAGAAGAGGAGGAGGAGGAGGAAGAGCCGGAGAATGACAGCAGGCCCGAGTCAGGGTTCAGCATGGAGTCCGACTTCTGCCGCAGCCAAGAGAACGGGCCCAAGGCGGGCCCGGATGAGAGGGGGCTCTCTCTGGGGAAGAGCTTGGAGGGCACGGGTCTGGGCGCTACGGATCAGTATGACGGCCTGACGGCAGACAACGGGAAAAAACTGCCCTTCCCCAAGCTGGACCAGGACGGGCAGCGCGGAAGGGGGGACGAGGACTTGGTGGTGGGACGGGCGGAGGGGGAGGAGCAGGTGACGGTGAACGGCAGGGACTGCAGCTCGGGGGACTCCTTCCCCGGCCTGTTCCATCGCAGGTCCACCCCCATCACCAGCCCCAGCCTGTCGGCCTCCTCCGCCAAGAGGATCAAGCTGGAGGGCGAGCTGGACCTGCCGCCGGTCCCGCTCATCCCCTCCGAGAACGTCTACTCCCAGTGGCTCGTGGGATACGCCGCCTCCCGCCACTTCATGAAAGACCCCTTCCTGGGGTTCGGCGCCTCCCGGCAGTCTCCCTTCGGCACGTCGTCGGAGCACTCGTCCGAAAACGGCAGCCTCCGCTTCTCCACGCCCCCGGGGGACGCGCTGGACGGGGGGTTCTCGGGGCGCAGCGGGACGGCCAGCGGGGGGAGCACCCCCCACCTGCGGGCGGGGCCCGGGCCCGGCCGGCCCAGCTCCAAGGAGGGCCGCAGGAGCGACTCGTGCGAGTTCTGCGGCAAGGTCTTCAAGAACTGCAGCAACCTGACGGTGCACCGGCGCAGCCACACGGGAGAGCGGCCCTACAAGTGCGAACTGTGCAACTACGCCTGCGCCCAGAGCAGCAAGCTGACGCGCCACATGAAGACCCACGGCCAGTACGGCAAGGAGGTGTACCGCTGCGACATCTGCCACATGCCCTTCAGCGTCTACAGCACCCTGGAGAAACACATGAAGAAGTGGCACGGCGAGCACCTGCTGCCCAGCGAGGTCAAACTTGAACATGCAGAGAGGAGCTGAGCCCGCACCCCACCCCCCTCTACGCCGCCCTCACCCCACCCCGCCCCGCCCCAAATCTGCCTCCCTGCTTCTTCAGTTAAGGGGTTAGCTGGATTATCTTTTTTTCTGAAAAATCCAATTTTGGGGTCTGTTCTTCTTTGATGTTTTTCTTGTTTTGTTTTTATTTTTTTTTTTACTTGGTGTGTTTTTTTTGTTGTTGTAATTTGAGAGACCTGACGCAGACCCCTGAGATATGACAGTGACAGTGACATTTGAGTTTAAACCGGGCCTAAACTGTCCTGATTTGGGATATGCCTTTTCACATGACCAACTCGAGGATCTAACGGTGATGAATTACATGGAGCCTTTTAACTGTGCAATAATTTCTGTATTTATTGGATTTTTTGTATTAATATTTGGCATGTGCAGGTACATTTTTTTCTTAATGTTGGGCTTCTTTTTTAAAATCCTGGGCTTTTGTGTTTTAATGCCCAGGTGACATACTGAGATTTTTTTCATTTAGCAAACAAAAATGCTATTGTTTTTAAATTATATATTGGGCTTCTTCTTCAAGGAAATTGTATATTTAAAAAATCCCACGTAATTTCTTGAGGGGAAGCCAGATTGATTGATTCTTAAAGTACTTAGCTATTTTGTCATACACAAAAGGATCAATATGCGGACAACAATCCTTTGATGTAGCGTTTACTAATTTTAATTACAATTTACTGATTCATAAATATATATAATTGGATATATGGCACTGAATGTCAGTTTTGACAGTAAAAAAAAAACATCAGACTTCAGCACTCACAAAATCCTATTTCCTCTAAAAATACTTAAAATAAGGAGAGGAACTCATGGTAAAAAATAAAAGATTACAAAGGCAGCTGCTTTCTGGTACCAAGTACCAAACCACACAGAAGCGCTATTGCATAAACATTACCCGTACTTTGCTGTGGCTGTGCAGGTACTCTTCATTCTCTAGGACTGTAAGTTCAGACTGTTTACATTGATGTGAAATACACCCCTTTTTGATAGACTTCCTCATCCTGAGTCAATGTGAGTGGCACACTTTGATTGGGTTCCCCTCACGCTTTGCGTTACGTTGCATTGAAAGCCTGCAGTTTTAATTCAGAAGCCAGAGCCGGCCGTGTTTCCCACGCAATGGCGAGATATCTCAGGATCAGTTAAATGACTGGTTATTAAACTCGTGAAGAGGAATTTGGCGTTAACTTCACCATAGCTACAAAGTAACCTCTGTACAGATGCTTAGTACACTGCCAGCTGTCATTCTTCAAACCCACCAGCTCACCCACCAGTGTTTTTTGGGGGAGGGGTTTGCACGGGGTGATTTGGCTCTGATGTGAGGGCTGCGATTCAGTCGGAGCGAACAGAGTTTAAGTACGTACCCCCCTTTTTGGCATTACACATATCCTTTATTTCGGGTTCAAGTTGGGTAAAAATCGAACAAAAAAAAAAACGAATGAATAAAATACATTCATAATATTTAAGCTGTACCACTTTAACGGTGAAATCACTCCCCTTTGCAAAAAGTAAAAAAATCTTTTCAGAAAGAATGAAAAACACATGGAAATAGACAGCTTAAAGCAAAATGCCTACCAGTCACACACACTATAGCAGACACTCATGATAAGGGAATTGCTGCACATTGCTGTTAATGTTCTGCTCATACGCCACGGCTTTCCTTGTGTTATTAATTCAAGGGACTGGGCGAATATGTGTGATGCATGTCACCGCTTTAAAAGGACCCGCGGAAGTTAAAGCAGGAGCAGGATTTACATTTGGTAGCTGTATTTGTGATGTTGGTGGATACGGACGTATGCGCTAACAGAGTAAGGCCTCTTTTCTGCCTCTCCTTTCACTTAGGCTTCCTGTCTTGTGTGGTTGCTTGCTATGAGCGACGGTTTGCCTTGCGGGAAATGCACTACTGAAGTTTTGAGCTTTTAGTAACGGGACTTCAGAAAGCACTTGCCTCTGCCTAAATCAGAGCAAAGAGATATTCCTTATGCCCCGTCCTCTTGGCTCCAAACACCCTGTCTACTGGAAGAAAAATAATAATATAAAAATTTTGATAGAATAATTATTTTTCCTAGCTGACCCCACCCCTTACACAACATTGGCCTGTTTGGAAGGGTTTAGTTCGTCTTTCTAAAAAAACATCCTTAATGTTGATGATGTTACTGATGACCTTAAAATAATCATTTAACATTAGGCAGCTTCTGGGTTGGGGCGGAGTATTTGAAAATGATAGGTGGAGAAGGACTATGTCTACGGCCCGAAGAGGGCTGCCTCTCTGAGGTCTCGGTACGTCCAACGAAACATGAGGTTCGAGGTTTCTTTTAATTTCTCACACAGCATCTCTAGATGCCTTTTAATCAGGTCACCGAACGAGTGTCATTACACAGCACGGCGCCTGATATTCAGGTACTGATAGCCACGCGGCGTTCCCAATGTCTGCACTCTAAACCCACTGTACACCCATGATCCATCTCACACCTCCCTGCTGCCATTCAGTTAGATGAGGGGGTGCCTTGAATATGAATCTTCCTATTACTGCCTCTCGACACAAATGCAATTCTTGCCAAGAAATAAAAATACACCGAAAAAAAAAAACATTAAATAGCAATTTGTCCACATGATTTAACCGGCATGGGAAAAAAATTCAATATTGGAAAAAAAAACATGAAATTCCCATGCCTGCATGCGTGTGTGTATGTCTCTGTATAAATACATATATGCATTGTGACACAAATTCATATGGAAATATGCGCTTCAGAGCAAGACTGTGTCCCTAAATGTGGATTCCCTAAAAAAAATTCCACAGAGTGGATCGTTGCACCCTGGATTTCCATGGGAAAGATGGGATAAAAATCATCAGACGTGGCAAAAATGAAATAAAGAAGTGCACTCTGTCTTAAAGTACGTTTACAGTATTGAAACAATTTCAAGGGTAAAATGATATATGTTTGTACATGTGTTTTCAACCATCAAGTATTTTTTTCATGAGTTTGACTACCATTTTTTCTGAATGCCATAATGATCATACGTATGCTTTCTTTTCTTGGTGATGGGAATTTTTAGTAAATATGAATAAATATATACTACACTTTTCAGCTGTAAATAGTATACCAGTATTTGTTATATTGACAAATGCCGGAGGCATTTTCCAAAATTAGAAAAAAAAAAAATATTTTGCGGTCAAATTGAAATTGTGGACCTATTAAAATGTTTTGTCACTGTAAATGTAAAGTAAAAGTCTCTAGCTTGAGTGAAACTTTTAAGACTTGGATGTTAAGAATAAACGGGAATGAAATGATCCAGGACTGCAAACAGAACGTTGGGTGAGGAAGGCCAACTGCTGTCTGTTCAGGGATTCTGTGGTAGTAAACTATTATTCGTTGTTTTCACTTTGCAGAAAAAAAGACTGACATTCCTTGACTGTACCTTTTTTGTCCCCTGGAATTGCTATCCTAACCTAAATGATCCATTTAAATGCTTTTGTATGTGCTTGTTGTCTTTTTTTTTTTACTCAATGTTACAGTACCAACTTGCACATCCTTTGCGAGATACTCAAAGTATCATTTGGTCATTTTATTTTTCTGGGGATGGTACATAATAATCATTTTTAAAAAGTTTCAAAATGGAACACACAAGCTGCCGCATTATATATAAATATATATTTTTGATTTGGCAGGATAAAATGGTGCAAAAAAAAACTAATATTGGAAGAATTATTATTCTTAAAATAGATCCAATTGTACAAAAGAGTTTACAATGTTGTATGACAACCTTTTAGCTACACAAAATGCAAAAGTAAATGTTTTTTACTAGTATATTGCATTGTTTTTATAACTACCCATTTTTCTTTTATTTGGGTTGTATGTGTTCTGACTGGAAGAGAATTCTTTCTTTTTGTGTGACCTTTGACCTTTTTGCATCATTAACAAGCGGCACCCCATTTCCACGGCCACCCACCCCTCCGCTTTCATCAGTGTGAAGAGTGCAGAGCACTACTCCTGCCTCCCCGTCACCCCCCCCCCCCCTCCCCTCCCCATGTGCCCAACTCGCCGCTTTGTTAAACAGATGGAAGTTTGCTCCAGACCGAGGCTTTTGGTGATGAGACCTGGCGGGTGGGAATACACCGCGCAGTACGTGCCGACACAATCATGAGTGATGTCTGCCTGACGGCGGGGCGAGCGTCGTGGTGTCGACGCGGGCGACTCGTGAGGCCCGCGGAGAAAAAACCAGGCGCAGACGCGCGGAGTGTGTCTGGGAACCCCCGTGGTGATTTATTTACGGTGTACCCTGAGTGCAGCCCGACAGAAGCCGGATCAGATCAAAGCTTCGCTCGCCTCTAACCTCAGGGCGCAATTAGAGGTACTTCCTGCTGCCAAAACGACTCACGTGCATATGGAGGCCTATCAATCTTCCATGCCTAGGTATGTTTAAAAAAAAAGTCTGTTTGGTAACCGGGCTCCTGTTTTTAAAAGTGGGGCCCCCCCCCCGATGTGGTTCAGAAATGTGGTTCCCCTCTGAAGCGACGCTTTGACAAGGGCTCAGAGCCAGCTACTGTCGGATGCACTGTTTGTCCTCTCCTCAATGCCGTAGTCACACCTCAAGCATTCAGACTGTGTGTGCTGTCCACTGTTCATGTGAATGTGTTGGGGGGGGGGGGGGGGGCATGAGAGGGTAGGAGTCATTAGCAGCTCGTACCTGGCCCTGATTCTAACAATATGACTATAGTGAAGTTCCAGCAGTCCATTGAAAGGCAACGTGCTTTGCTGCTGATCACTGTTTCTTTGAGATTCTATTGTTGTCATAATTTTTTTCTCAATGTTTGTATTTAAAAATACTGCAGGGCTGGGGTGAAAAGAACACATTTTCTATGCTCTAATGTTTGGAGAGTGGGAAGGGGCGGGGCTCTGGACGGGGCAGGGTGTTTTGAATATGGTGTGATGTCACTTCCTCTCAGCCCTGAGACAGCCCACGTGGATTCACGCTAGTAAATTGTACTTACGGACTTCACCCAATCTGTCTGCTCTCTTTATTTACACCACATCCACAAGAGCTTTCACACCTGCAGCAAACATGCGCATCCGTCATTTCTGTGATCTGATTCTACATTCTGGTGCATGAATTATAAGAATTATATCAGCAGCTGTAGCAGTCTTATATATATAGTTGTGCAAATGAACTGAAATCAGTTTTAACATAAAATAAATACCTCAACAGGAATACCTCCACAAAATCTTCCTATCCCAGCTCAATTTCCGCAGCCATCTAGCCAGTCAGACTCATGTAATGCTTATTCCTTCATTTTTTCTCACCAAAATCATGTTCCCTGCTCACTGGGACATTAATTCCCCCATGTCTGAGTGAGTGTGGAGTTTGGAAAGTGGGGAGACTGGATAAGCTCCCTCCAGGTGTCTGATATCAGCGTTTCCTCTGTCATGTGACTCAGAGCTCCCTCTTCCCCTGTCCCACCATCACTAAGAGCTCGTCGCCCCAATGCAGCTGAACATCTCTGTCATAGAGGGTGACAAAGGCACCAGGGGAGAGGCGGGTGCTGGTGTGAGCCTTGGGAGGTGGGGTTAGACCACAAAGCAAAAAAATTACCAAGAAAAGGTCACAAACACTAAGCTTTGGATCATCACAAAGCTTAGAGTATACCATTACAGGGTAATGGGGCATTGAAGAAAGGCTGGATATTGTTAGCTTCACCACATATTGTAGCTTACCACATCAGCAGAACATCAGGGTAACATCACCTGGCTGGTGAGCCATAATAGGAGTAGGCCACCGTAGCTATGCTAACGCTAAGCACGCTTTCTCCAGATGGTTTCTGAAATAGCTGCCATCACCCTCAGGTGCTGAATTCCATAACTGGTGCTTATCATCTTCTCATGAGCCCCTCCGACTCACGTTTCTGCTCTGATTCACGTGTTATCTCAAAGGCCACTGTTTTCATCACTTCAGTGAACAGATGGCCTCACAGAGCCCTAAACATTTACCAATTCTCTTATTCTCCAAAAATGTCTAATTTACTGATACTTACTTATGAACATTTTGTAGTTTTTTTTTATTTCTGATGCTGCAGAACTGGATTGGGGCCAAAGAGTGGGCGAGTCTTTGGGTTACTTCAGTTTCAAGGTAATTGGGTAATTAAGCCTGACCTCACCTGACCTGTTCTGTAAGGAGCCCTGAAGCGTGGATTATCTGAGAGAGACAGAGAGCGAGGGCGAGGGTAAACTCTCAATGTGGGAAACACAATACCCTTTTGCTAAATGTGGACAGTAACACATTATGTAAATAAAAACTTTTTGAAAAAGGGTTTCTTTTCATCCGCAGATAAAGGTTTCGTATTTCATTTGGAATCGAGTTACAACTGAGACACAAGTATGCCACATTCTCATTTCAAAATGATTGAAGCCATTTTAACACAGCCACTAGAAAAGTATATCATAGTATCAACCTCACCAAACACAGGAATAAACAATAGGAAAATTATTCACTGAACAGATATGGCCCAGGTACAGAAAGCTACACCAACGATTGTCTCTCAGAAACAACAATTAAACAAGGTTCTGTCTGCACAGATAATAAGAAGGACAGAGCCAATGAGAATCCTTTCCCTGTGTCACATGATCTGCAGAGGTGAGCATATTGCATGACTTCTACCAGGATCAGCAGCTGAAGTATGCAAGTATGTTTAAACAGTAAAGATGGATAGCACAACCACAGAGAAGAAATGACTGACATTGGTTTCTATGAAGGATATTTCATAAGAGCAATGCCTTCATAGAAACTATATCATATCTAATCACTGCTGCACATCTTGATTAACCTGACATAAACATTTATTAACACTTACAGAAATCAACATAAACTGTGACAGGGCTATGTCTCTATTCATATAACAAATGACATTACCATAACATAATAAATCAAAATTTCACAGTGAGGCATTAATGTTGACATAGCACAGACAGACTACATCACACAGCACATGACAGCCTACGTCAATTGGTATAGGTGTTTGTGAATGTTTATGCAGTCCTTATGAAAGTATTGTATAATTGTCATTTAGGAATCATGACCCTTGTTATTATGTACTGCTAAAATATAATTTTGGTATCTGGCACTTAAAGTAAACACAAACATAAGGTACCTGCTTTTGCCTGCTTCACACTTGGCGTGTCCCTAACATCCACCACACCCCCTCAGAAGTGACAAAAAGCAAAGTGGCCATCTTAGTCTATAACACGATGTTTGCTTCAGGGGAGCCCCGTTGCTCCTGCAGTAAACGCTTTTCTCTCCCTTTAAAAACAGAAATAGAAATCTAAGCTGCGTGCAGATAAAGTTTAATGCCGTGTAACGGAACCTCTGATTGCTTGCGCCCCGCTGTATCTGTAATGCAAATGGCACGGGATTAAGAAACACACTCAGGGTTATTCGGAGGGTATGGTATCATTTCAGCTCAGCCTGTCAGAATCTGCGCCACTTCCATCCAATTAAAGGAACCTTCAAATGACTAAAGCCGCGGCCGTCATCTTAAAGCCCGAGCGCTGACAGGTACAGTAGGGTCTCTGACTTTGACATCTGACAGAACTGTCAGAATGCCCCGCGGGGTTTTAAATGGAAGCCTGGGATTTTGCCATTGGACCAAGGAGAGGCCGTGCTCAAGGGTGATAGGTAAACATTTGGGGAGGGAGATTTGGGGTTCCGTCAGTGGCATAAGCACGTTTTAATTATAGAAACAAGAAAAAAAAAACTATCTGGATCTTTCGCCGAGACTGTCACAGCGAATCACAGGATTCTACTGACGTCCGTCATAATCTTTGCTATTATTATCCTTCAGGCATGTCTTAATCCATCTGATCGGTACGCCTGTTCCGCGTTCATTTTACCGCGTCAGTTTCCCTTCGTGAGCATTATTTATTTATATATTTCTTTCTCATTCAACGTTGAAAGACAAAGCTTGTTAAAGTGTAAGTAAAGAAATCTGATACTGAAACCCGAAGAAAAAAAATCATTTCAGAGACTGACGTGCAAGCATAAAAAGTGAAACGTAGAAAAGGGTTTCTGTTTATTGCCTGAACGGGACGTTCCTACGTGAGCCTTCGCCTTTTGTCGATCTGTTTTGGGGTACAGCCTGTGACTGAAAGTTGTTATTATTATTGATTCGTAGGCATACTGATCCGGACCTTCTCCAAAAGTTTGTTTCTGGATTCTCTTTACCCTTAAGGCAACTCTGTGGTTGTTTCCTACCTGGAAACCGTTGCACACCCGTCAAAGTCGGGAAGAACTCTGCAAGGAGAATCAGAGAGAAAAAGGAAAATGGGTTTCCACTGTCAGCATGTCCCTAATCCTGAATAATTTCACTGAGGCTTTTTAACACTTATTATCATCACGATTTAAAAAAAAAAAAAAACATTTTATTCTTCGGTAACGAATGGGGACACCTTTCCAAACAGAGGTAACTGATAAGGCGCCGTTGTGTTTCATAATTCATCCCAATTATCAAGACATATTTCACACTGCTGTCATTTTAGTCAGGTCTCGCGCTTTTTCAGAGACGAAAAAGAAACGGGTCTCTTTTTCCTTTTAATATTTCAACTTCAAACCGCAGCAATCATTCAAACTTCTGTGTTTTTTTTCCCCAGTTCTTAAAAACTGTGCTCAGCGGGACTAAGGGCGCTATGAGGTGTGCAGCGTCTTTTTGATCTTCGGATTCTCCTGCCCACACGGCGCGCTATGACACATTCGGAGGATTGGATTCTGGGATTAAGAGGCTGCCTTGTCATTTTCGACAACAATACCGCAGTTTCGGAATGCCGCTTCTCACGCGGCGCTGCGCATTAACGCCGGGCCGGGAGATTTACATAAATCTTTGTGTTAAGATGAAGGAAGGGTTGGAGACAATGAAGTTATAGTATGCTTAAGAAGAGGGGAAATGTGGCGTGTGTGTGTGCTAGAGAGAGAGATCACCCAAAGCGGGATAGTTGAACAGCAAAGCCCCCCCCCACACACACACACACACACACACACACACACACACACACACAAAGAAACATTCATGGTCTGAGGTAGAATGAAATGGGAGGTTTTATTGCCGATTAGCTTGTGTGTTTTTTTTTTTTTTTTTTACCTGAATCGCTCTGCCTTTTCATTATGTCTGTGAAAGTCATTTCGAAAACAGCCCTGGATTGTTGCGACTCCTTTTCATAATTGATGACTGAAGACCAATCACAAACGAATTGCTTCGCACATTGTATGTCATATGAGCAATTCATGTAATAGTGGGCGTAATCCAAAGGAATGAGATGCCATAAAGGAACACCTTGCAGTTACATACAGCAAGCTGTTATTTGGACAATTTGCTCCACAGAGGAATAACACACAAGCAAGAAAGCAAGTGCATGCACACGCGCACGCGCGCACACACACACACACACACACACACACACACACACAACTGATTGGAAAAAAATATAAGATTAGGACAGAGTCACTGTTCAGTTTTTTCTTTTCATTTTCCACCTTTCAGTAAAATTTCCTTTTTTTGGAATTTCCATAATGAACAATGTAAAAGCATGCTCCACAGACATTTCATTTATTTATTCAGCAAAAGACCTTCCAGTATGAAAAGAATATACCAAATCGTGTTCCTTCACAAATGCTCTCGATCCTATACAATTCGATTGGTCAAAATTTTCATATTGCAAATTAGATTATATATCGCAATATTTCAATTGCAAACACAGTTGTATGGTAAAATTACTCCACAAACCCTTTGAAAACGGACCAGTTTGAGACAGTTCCAAAAAAAAAAAAAAAAAAACGACAAATAAACTAACTATTGGAGTGTAAATAGCAAATAGTTCTTACCTACTGTTGGTTTATTGTTCAAGGGTTCGAGGACCCGCCTCGGCACCAGCAGGTTGTGGGGTCCATCCCAAGTAGAGCTGTGTGACATGTCGTAAATATGGAATCCATTGTCTTTCTGGAAGATGGATTGGCATAGAAACGCTGAAGACTGTCAGCCCTCATCCTCCTCATTTACAGCAGTTATTGAGATGCTCTTTTGAGTCTAAGATTTGATTGCAAAAGCCATGATGTCATGCGGAGCCAGATTCATCTGAAGACCCAGAGACAAATGTGGGGGAACGTTAGCTCTTGGGAGGTCAAGCTCTCCTCTCATTTGTTCCAGATTTTATATGAAAACAAAAAGGACAGCAAAGAAAAATATGCCTCATCCATTCTAGCATAAACCACTGCTTCAAAGACCAAAGTGGATGAAAGAAATAAAAAAATCAAGAACTGGGAGATCATCTATTGAACACAAGGAGCAAGGAGAATACACACACACACACACACACACACACACACACACACACACACATATATATATATATATATACGTAAATATATATGATTTATGTGTTGAGAAAATTGCAGTGGAAAATATTTTTGCTGTTTGGAAAATATTTCTGCTATTTTTCCTTCCATAGCACGCAGAGATAAAAAAAAGACAAACGTGACCATGCACCTCAATCATTCCAATTATATTATCTTAAAAATTCGATGCAGTTTGTTTGAAATATAATTCATAGAGAAAAGACACGGTGTTCCAGGAGGTTTATCATGGGCGCAAAGGAAAATTATTGGTTCCCACTGCAAGATGATTCTCAGAAATATCGTTACTATATGGTATTCCTTTCCCCTAAGCGAGATTACCATTGGTAATTACACAGTGGAACTCTGTATGTAAGACTGGGGTCACCCCATATTGCCTAAAGATATGCCACAAGACATTGTTCACGATGGTTCACATAGGAAATGCAGCTTTGAGGAGGTAAAGGCCTCTAAAAAGGAATACATTTTGTCTCCAGTTTCTGTTTTTCAGCACCCTCTAATTTCCCCATCTTTGAATGTAGATGGGATGGACATCTGTAAACCATCCCCTGCACCCAAGCCGAGAGTCGGCGCGCTGATTCTCCATTTGATGGTGAGAGAGCAAGATCCTGGAGTCTCTCTCTCTCAACTTTTCCCTCTCCCTCTCTCTCTCTCTCTCTCTCTCTCTCTCTCGCTTACTTTCTGTCTTTCTCTCTCTCTCTAGTGGACTCTGTTCAGCCTCGAGGCCTGCAAAGCTCTAATCAAGACAAGCCACGCACAAGTGCGGCACAACATTGCGGCCCCTTCCTGCGACGTGCCAGCATCACTGTCAAACATAAAACACGGCCCTTTTTTCCCTGCGCTGACCTAATGCATGTTCCCTCATTGTCTGAGACCTTTAAATGTGCATCAGTGGGGAAAAATTGGTTTGTCAAATGGTCAGATGAGACATATTTATTCCTGAACAAATGGACAATGTCTGGTTCCCATGTGGACGGGCTGGTGTGGGCCACGCTGAAATGACAGGACCGGGTAAAACCACATCCTCGCTGAACAGGGTGTTTTCATGGGTTGCGGTCAGAGCACTAAAACCATCCTTGCGGTCCAGGTTTTTATCAGATCTTTAGGAGCATTTTTCTGCACCCAGTGATTCATCACGGTCACCACGGTCAGCATGTCTGACCACTTAACAACCAAAGGGCAGCAAACCCACAAGCTGGCAACAAGAGACAACACACAACAGCTGGGAAATGTGGTTCAAAGATGGTTATGATGAAGAGCAGTTGAAAAAAAAATGGCTCGCATGGAGTACCCTTAAAGAGGGTCAAGAATGTTTGCAGGTTATAGATGGTCACAAGACAGAATGCAATTATAATTTGGTCAGAATAGATTTTGGTTTAAAAGCGGTCAGGATAGAACGTCATTTATGGACGGTCAGAATGGAATGGGGTTTAAAGATGGTCACAAGTTTGAGTGCAGTAATAATTCAGTCAGAATAGAGAGAAGGACAGGATAGATCATGCTTTATAGACAGTCAAAATGGAGTGTGGTTTAAGTTGGTCACAATGGACTCAACCTTAGAAATGGTCAAGGCTCATTGAAAATTGTATTTGTGTCCTGGAAAGCTTTGGAGTGGAGTTGACCTACAAAAGCAACATTTTCCAGCAGCTATCAAACTATCTTGAGGTTGATATCTCTGACAAGAGATGGAAGGTAGGTGGGAAGGCAATATTTTTTACCCATGATATTATTTATGTGTCATGTAATGATAAATGATTTTTTTGCCTGCACACTGTATGTATGTGAAAGATTAGATTTGCAGATTTGCAGATATGTTGGTCTAAGATTAAATTGAATGATTACTGGAGTGTCCCCACAGGGCAGTTGAAAAGGACAGTGCGTGAAAGCACTGCGGCGTTTGTACATAGTGTACAAGCTCTTCGGGAAAGCTGTTCCTCCTTACTCCCTGCTGTCTCAGGCTTTTTTTTTCCTTTGCAATGTATGCCAGTCTGTCTGATCGTGACCACATTCCACCACAAGACCAGACAGCGCTACCATTTAATACACTTTCATTTCTGAGGGCAACATTCCTTGGAGACAGGTCTGAAAGATTTTCAGCGGGCTCCCCCCCCCACCACCACCTAAAATGTAAACCGACTCGACTTTTAACCAGGGAGAAATCTCATCCTGCTTTACAGCAGCGATAATAAACAATGTATCTATCAATATGTCGCCTTATTACCCACATCAAAGGGCGGTGAAAAATTAACACTGAAAATGCTGAGCTGAAGCAGCACTGTTGAGTGCACTACTGACACCATTTTTACGCTCAGGCTAAGCAGGGTCTTACACAGAACAAAAACAGCATATTAACTTTTGACAAAAGAGAAAACAGATGCAATTAATTAATGACTTACACAAATATACAAGTTCTCTAAAAATAGAATAAATGCATTTCTATTAAGTAATTCTTTGAAATCTCTGAATTCTTGTTTTTAAAATAATTTGCAGTAGTTCTGAATATTGATATTGATGCTGATAATTTAAATTACGGCATGTTTTACATCCTTTTTACATCCTATCCAAAGTGTAGTACCAACAACCAATAAGGTGACCTTATTTTCTGTTTACCACAGCCAGCTTGGTGTTTCAAAAAATGACTCAACCTAATAAATTGTAACTTATTTATCAAATGTTTTCTGACCATAGAATAGGGCTCTTAAAACAAACTGTGCCTGGCTTTGGAAAGATGAAACAGTCTGATATTTGAAGAGGAACAGCGCAGTGGTTAGCTTCAGTGCAGCCATTGTCTTTGTCTTTAAAGACTGTATTTTTCAGCTGCTTGTGTCAACAGTCACTTCCTCCAACCTGCGGCTGATTTTCCCCTCCCGCAGTCAGGGTGTCCCAGAACACCCAAACAGAGGATGATTACCGCGGTAAACAGGTCTGCGCCACTCCACCTCGGGGGTCATTACGGATGTCGAAATTGGGACACGCGCTCGTCCCAATGAAATATTAAGCTCTCGGGTTTGATTTGGACTATAATTATGTCATAAACCCAAACTAGCTGTGAAACCCTGGGCCAGCCAATGGAATCCGCTTTCATCAAGCGCAGACTCGTTTAATTACGCCCCGCCCGACTGGCCGATCTTTCATTGCCTCCGCGCTTTCCCTGGCCGCGGAGCGCGAGCAGGGCGTCTTGGGCCGTAAACAGAGCACATTCCTTTCTGTGTAGTAATGGTGGGGCGCTGGTGCACGATGCAGCGATTGGAGCAGCAGTCGGACACCGCCACACCAGAGTTTTAGTGCTAGAGCTGAGAGATATATCGACCTGGTTCAGCAGAATGTCCATGTTCCACCTCCTTGAAGTCAAGGGCCTCATTACATACTCTCTCCCTCTCTCTCTCTTAACACATATATAGATATATACTAATGGCCTTCATTTATGTAACAGCCTTTAAGGACCTCAGAGCTCTTTACATGTTGTTTCTCAGATTCATTTCAACTTCACATGAGTCCTGTTTTAGTAAAGAACACTATGTGGGTGCAACACTGGTCTCTGAAAGGAACCACTCCCATTGTATTAGTCTACTGGTGTGAACATTAGCATAAAAACAAAAATGCAGTGACTGTTTAGGAGAACACAGAAGAGCACAGCATGGCATCACTGCACCACCGTGATGTCACCCACAAAAATGTTCCACTGTGTCAAGGACCCAGGCCTCTAGCTTCTCTTGTCTCTCGTCAAAGGGCAGGACTTTAAACCAGTCAATGTCATTTCTGACTGGATAATTGTCTAAGTGAGGAATGTGCATGGAAGGTGTCCACTGGGTAATGAGCCACACCTGCATGATCAGAAGCACTTACAAACAGGTTCTCATGCCACTCCAATTCCAAGAGAGTGACACAAGGCATAGAACACAGAACGTGCCAATGCAATGTTAATGCATACCGTCAGTATATACCATCACCAACGAAAGGTGCGAGACCAGCTAGTTGACAGTGAAAGGGATACGCAACCCCGCTATTAGCCTGTGGTTCCCTTACCACCGTAACTTATTGCACAAATGGAGGGGGCAGAAAGAGGAAGCAATAAAAGGGCACAAGAAAAGCAAGGAAATAATTAACAGTATGACAGAAAAGAAAAAAGAGAGCACTGCTGTACTACGAAGTGGAAGTGCGTTTGTGTCACTGTTTAGATGTACTGCACACTCTCTGGGAGTGGGGGTAATATGTCTTCTGCTAAACAGACTCAGAAAGGGGCAAGTGGTCCTCAAGAACAAACAATCAAAACTTGCCAGTGTTCAGTAAAAGTTGGAATGTGAACCCTGAACTTGGCTACTCAAATAAAAGGACTGTGTAGTTCGGGTCATTCAGGAGTCAGAGTAAGAACACAGGTGGGTCCCAGGGGTAGTGACTTGGGTTTTTATCTCCTGTGAGCCAACTGAGCATTGTTTTTTAGGAGTTGTATAATAGGGTTGGCAAACCAGAGTTGGACCCCACAGGTTGCCACCACAGCATGCACCTGTAGTTGTTTGAGCTGACCAGATTCAGAAGAGCAAAGGTGCAAAAATCAAATTTGTCCGCCTTTCCTGTTTGGGGAAAATTGGATACCCTGTCAGTTTCTTTAACGCAGACCACACTCACTCCACACTATGAAGATGGTTTCAAAGTTTCTTCTGAACATCTAAGCATCTAATTGTACCTTCATCCTGTCTGCAACTTAATCTGACCAATACAGCAGGCTGTCTTAATAAGCCATTGCTTGGAGCAATAACTGTCACATAATTACTCAGAAGACAGATCTTATCTTCCATGTTTTTCTTGCACCAAGGCAACAGGAAATTAGATGCCAAAAAACTGCATCAAAAGGTGTGTAGTGTGTTTTTTTTGTGGGTAGGCTATTACATCATTGCCTCTGTGGATGGCCTTTGTGGCCATACTGATGGTTACTGCTTTGGACATAGATGATTACAACATGACATGAATATGCGTCATGTGGTTACAATACGCATAATGTGGTTACAAAATGCATAATGTGGTTAAAAAAAGGGGAGCTTGAAGTAAGATGACTCCCTTTGTCCCTTTGTCCCTGAGATGAGTGTAAATATTGCAGTATGTTGCAATATTTTTTTATTTTTCAAAATATTACCTCAGAATTCTAATAAGGACAGGTCTAGTCAGTGCTCTGTCTAGGGGTAGGTTCATTGTTCATGTTAAGGTGTCATCAATAGCATTCTTAGCAGGGCATGGTTCTTAGGAGGGCACTAGCATGGTGTCCCGTTACCTTCTCCGGGGAGGCAGATTGACACGGTATATTTTTGAGGGTGAGTTTTTGAGTGATGTTTCATTCTTTCTAATGTGTTGATGATGACGATGATGTTTTATCATTCCTAATTGGATAATTGACCGACTGTGTGAGGATAATGAGCCACACCTTTGTCATCAGACCTGTTAATAAAAAGGTGGGTGGGTGGAGGTAAGTGAAGGTCTTCTTTTTTTGCTGTGACTTCACTGTGACTCAGCAAATCTACTTGTTTTTGTGCTCAAGACCTTTTATTTTTTTTGTAAATTTTCTCCCTCCATTGTTTTATGGGCACTGTATCCACCAGTACAATCACAGGGGCTTGGAAGGATGGGGTTTTGCATGAGGTACATTTGAAGGATACATTTTTACACAAGGTAGATCTGCAGGGAGTAGTCTTCATAGGGGGAGAAGAAAACATTAATGTACAAAAATGGTCAACTCTACAAAATTGATATGTGAGCACTAAAGTAAAAGAAAATAGCCACACTGCAAGTGACAGACATATTAACCGTGATGTAGCATCATGCTGCATTTTCAGAAGAACCCAGGACAATACAGATGGGAAGTAATTTTAGGTTTGCTTCAGCTGAAACTTCCTCCTCAGGGGAGTCTCATGGAGAGTGGAGGATATCAGTTTTATTTCAGTTCAGTTCTGGTTTAAACCTGCAAAGCTGCCTGTTAAAGTGCCATGTTTTCACGCCAGCAAGCCTAAAACTGTGACATATTTTCCAGGGCTTCATGGATTAAGACTGAAAAGAAATGCGTCAGCAAATGAGGACGGGGGAGGGATGGCCTTTGTTGGAGGGCAGAGGTATTGCTCCTCTCATGAACGAATGCCAAGCAACCCTTTTTTTGGAGAGCAGGGAGGTGTAAACCAGAGTGAAACCAGAGAAGAAAATTACCTTCAAGAATATACATATAAAAATCTTGTTTCATCGCTCGCGGCACATTTTTTGGGCTATGAGTTATCTCTTTTTTCAGAATCACAATCAAGCCTTTCTGTGTGCTTATATAAAATACAGGGGTTTTTTTTACTAACAAAATTTGGGTAAATAGGACTGTCATGGAGAGAAATCAAAGTATGATTAATAGATAGCTGTGTCAGCTGAAAGATTTTCAAGAAGGGAAACACACACAGGAAGAGCACAGTAGACCTGCTAGGAATGTAATGTCCTCATGCACACACAGACACACACACTAATACAGTACGTGTATACAATAATAAACTCTCATATGGTCATTCAATAGGAAACTGAGGCATTGTCTTCTTAATATTAAGTAAGCAGGGAAAAGAACAATTTAACAGAGGAATTAAAAGGAATCATACTATTCTTAAAAATACATTATATCAGGAACAACATAAAAG
The DNA here is from genome assembly GCF_013368585.1 of Megalops cyprinoides. Classification (NCBI taxonomy): domain Eukaryota; kingdom Metazoa; phylum Chordata; class Actinopteri; order Elopiformes; family Megalopidae; genus Megalops; species Megalops cyprinoides. Next base: position 23,725,297 of record NC_050599.1, on the reverse strand, counting down.
ACAGATTGTACATTGTACATTGTAATAAGCATGTGGTTATAGGGCCATACTGCACTTGTTGCTTCTTCAGATTTTGAGGCCTGGAACTTGATGACAGTCACCTCATAGCCAAACCATTATTTCCAATGATTAAACACAGACATGATAAAGTTCTCATGTAAGTGCTCCTGTCCAATCACAGCTCTGCATACATACAATTACAACATTACATCACATTTCATTTTGTTGCTTAGCAGATGCTGTTACTCATAGTGACCTACAAGATAAGCACAATACATTTACATTCATGATAAAAAGTAAATGCTCTTTTCCAAGATGAATAGGCTACACATCACATTACATTCTCATTGTTGATATCCAGTGGATGCTCTTAACCAGAGTGACTCCAGAAGTCAAACAATACACAATGTTTTTATTATACTGTTGGTTTCTGTAATCATGCTGTCAATCATTAGCAGGGAAATATACCAATGCTCATACATACATGTTATTATTATGATTATTATTATTATTATTATTGCCTTTAGCTTTCTCCAGTGCAGCAGATCTACCTGTCCATGTATGAATTGTTGTTAACGAGAGACTTGTAGTGGTGACAGGCAAGAGAAACTGTAAGAACATGCAACGGACAGTTGAATATAAAAGAGAAGAAGTTCATTTTCTACAAAGAACTGACATATAAAGTAATTGCACTACAACATATAGCAACAACAGAATGTGTTGCTACACATGAGAGACATTACAGATACATGCAGATTACCATTGAACAAAAATGCAAGCAGCACAGAATTTGGTCAATACGTTGTAATTAATTGTGAAAGACGGTGGGAAAGGTAAATACATCTTTAGAATAAGAGCATCATTTAAATGTTGTACTTTAAAGGTTGATTTGCCGTTTGGGGAGTGGATTCCTTCAATTGCATGTTAATAATTTGTCATTTATAATTTTTCTTATATATCTAGCACAATGAACTGAAAGTATGTGCCTGATCGCTAGATACTGAGACAGTGAATGAATCAGAGTATCAGAGAGTTTCCCCATCAGAACAGTGAGCCACTGCATTACTTTCCCCCTGTGAGGTCCCATAACGACCTTGGTTTTCTCATCCTTAGATAAGTGAGACTTGTGTTACATAACAGAACTTAAGAGGATGAATTAAATCATATGCATGCATTTGCATTCCTTCATTCTGGGAGTAAAATTTCATCTTGAGGAATGCAGCAGTCCATAGTCCAGTGAGTGATTCAGTTTGTATTTCCCAAATGTCTTTGTGAATTGGAATCAGCCAAAGAGGCTTTAAAGCTATGACAGATTGGGATTGCGTGGAACAGTAGCTAATCGACGATGGCAGAGAAGTCTGTTTTCAAGTAAAGGTTCTTTAACACAGCAGGTGTTTTTTTTTTGTTTGTTTCACTTTTTTTAGAGCAATGCAACTCTTCCAATTAAACTCAGTGCACTTTCTGAGTGTTTAGTCTTTGCATAGTTATAACAACGGGAAAATGCTTCATGTAGCTCCAGTTATTTCCTTGATTATCACTCTCACTAGCTTCAGTGCCTTAAGGGAGAAAAAAAAATTAATCTTCATCTGGCACATATACTTTATATGAGCATTTCTATTTATAAGTACATATAATGAATAAACTACCTCTAGCCTGTGTATTTTTTTTAGCATACTTGTGCTCCTGGGGCCAGAGATGCAGCCCAAGGCAAAGCTGGGGGCTGTTTCCACCTCCAGAAAAGCAGACATATCAACTACTCAACAATGTAAGTACGCTGTAACTACTTTGTAAATGTGTAATTACAGTCTCATGCAAAGCCTGCCATCTTTTAGGAGAGAGAGGCTGGTGAGGGAACAGTAAATGATGCCCTCACTGCATTATCTTTATATATGCACAAAAAGATAAATCATAGGTTAATAAATCATCTGCCAAGCTCTGGGTTGTGCTGTTAAAATGCTATTGCTCTACTACTCTTGGGCCATTGAATGATGCAATTTCAAAATATTTAGACTGACCCAGGAATACACAGGCATGGTTAAGCATATATGCATATGTACTTATATATTTTTAATAGGGACCGGTTTGATCAATAAAAATTAAAATCAGCGTACTTATCCTTATATGTGAGGCAGCGCTACAATTTGCTTTGCCTTACTGCAAAACAATCGAACTGTGCACAACAATTCAATTGCACATAAAGGTTGCGTAGTTAATGGTAAAACCTGCGTAGATGACACTACCTTGAATTCCTTAGTGAGTGCTCAGGTCAAACCTCTTTGCGCCTTTGATTGAATCGCTCCCTCAGATGCGGCCTCTCGCCTCGGGGGCGACCCCAGGCGTGTCTCACGGGCAAGGCGAGGGGAGCCGCTCGCCGGGTTCCCCCGCTCCGTGTGTGACCGGGCCCCGTCCCGGCGCCGCCCCGCTCTGATGAAAGAATTATGAAGGTGATTAACTGCGGCTCCCAATTAAAGATCAATGGGGTGTCTTTTTAAAGGGATTCATTATATGGATTAATGGGCAGACTGTCCATAAATGGCACCGGGCGACACCAGGGAGACGGATGTCACATCGATCGCCCCCATTACGGCTTAAACACACATTATCTCCAGCCGACAGTAGAAATTAATTCTCTGTTTCTTTTAAAGAGAGTGAGAGCACAAAGAGTATCGCCCCCAGGAGAGCAATATCATTAAACAGCGCTGCAGAGCCATTAGTCCGCCATATTAAACTAATGATCATATGGGGGGAGGTCAATTATTCCAGTCAATACTTGTTAGTGGGGCACGCTAATAAATGGCACTGGTATGGGTTTCAGAGCGAAGGGCAAGAAAGCCTTTAAGCCGGCAAGCTGCACGTGTCATTTTGATGTGCCGTTTGATTCGTGGCCAGGAGGAGTTATGGGAGCAGTGGGGCGCGTTTGTGACGCGTGTCTCCGTATTCTCAGGATCAGTGCGGCGGGCCCGGCCTCAGAAGGCCCCTCTGTCATTAATATCACCCTTGGTATTAAAGGTGCGGTGTGGGTATTCATCAGCCGGTTTAACAGCCGCCACAGGGATCATTTGTTCAAGCGGTTTCACAGATTAACCTTCAGCGGAAATGCCATAGGCACGGCGATGAGGAGCCCTCGACCGAAACGATGTGGGAGCTAAGAATGCAAACTTTTTGACATGTCGGTCAGGACCCTCTTGTGCTGCAGTTATGGGGCTGAGTGGCTTGGGGTCAGGGACAGGGAGCACGCCAAGTTCATCGAGACTGAGCCAAAAAGGCTTCAGCTTCTGCTTTCTCCAGTAACCATGTCAACCACACTGGGAAATGGTCATGTTGTTCCGCAATTCGAAATACAAAAAGCCCATCTCCCCTCCAGAACACTCTGAAATGGTGGCCAATCACCAAAACACGCTAACCTAGTGTGGAAGTAGGCAGGATCAGAACCTGAATATTAGTCATAAATTGTCATAACATTTTATGGATATCTTAGACTAAGAAATGGCTTAAAGAAACTTTTTTGTGTAAAAACCAAAACTATTAGATATTAGATGCAGATATGGATCTGTCTTAAACATGAATAAAACACAAAAAAAGAGAACTCTTTTTTGTTCTTCTGGGTAGCTGTCAGAATTACTTTTGTTAAACAATTTACATCCAGCACAGCCTCTGTAAACCTGTGCCTTTCTATGAGTGCAGACATGTCCATTTACCTGAATTCAGACAGCATGTGACTTAACCACATGTTTTCGCCATGTAAGAGTGTGCGCTGTCAGGGACTCAGTAATTCACTCAGCGCTGGAACACCACAAGAATTTGCCCTGATCATCAGTGTATGAAACACGAGCCCAAAAAGGGCTGAGGGTCCAAGAAAAGCAAATTATGTGTCTTTTTTTTACTTTTCTTCAAAATAAAACAAAATCAAAATTGTGTGCGAGAGTATTACGTTACATAGGTCCATATTCTGCGAGCAAGTGAATTTAGATTTCTCTCAACCCCTTCTTCTCCTTGATCAAAGTACCACACAACAGATGCTACGCTTTAGAGTATCTTTGCAGCAGTGTGAGCTTCCTCCCTTGGGCCTACCCATCCCACTGGTAGTGTGGTGCACATTCCCTGGGCTACACTGTGCCCAGTGTAAATACAATATCTGGACCCTATAATGCAGGTTCAGGCCCATGTGTTCCAATGTTGTGCTTTGAGTGATGCATTTGTACAAATGTCAGTGGGATATAATATTCAGTGTATATAAAACCGTATGAGCTCACCAAAATAAATAGAAATTTACAAGTAACAGTGACAACAGTTTTTGAAATGGAATGCATCGATACGTTTGCCACTGGAAGTTACACATTAGATTGGATGTGAGCTGCTGAAATCATTTCCATACAGGTGCAATTGCAAGGCCATGCTCTTGCAGCCCCACGATTACACCCCCCTTACACTTTCGCCTCACCTGGTTCACACTCTTCTTTATGGCACATGCTTGACATGCTTTTCAAATCCTTTTACTCCAACTTATTGAGATGTTTCTCTCTCTCTCTCTCTTTTTGTACAGCTATTCCTTAAAAAAAAAAACTTTATGTTTCCCCCTCGGCTTCACCGGTGCTTTAACGGGCATCGGCGTCTGATAAAAATCTGATGTGGGTTTGAAATTGACCTCACCAATTGGCCTCTTCCTTCAGGCAGCGTGCACATTTTACACTGTAAACACTGTGTATCTGTGTCCAAGTGCAAGCTGGCATGCTGTGGCAAGTGCAATTGCTTAATATGGCATTTGCCCTGAAAGTTATATGTAAATGTGTACATAGCTGCTAACCAAAATGAGTGTGTGTGTGTGTGTGTGTGTGTGCGTGTATTTGGGGGGAGGGGGGTGGGGATTGGTGACCACAGTCTTTCTGAAGCTGGGGAGGTGGAGTTGCAGAACCATGAGCTGGAGGACACGCCTAGGGACGGTGGGTTGCTGTCAGGTTTTGGTGACAGCGATGCCTCAAACGAGCAGTGCAGTGCAGTACTCCGTATTCTGCACTCTGTACCTCAGCACAGTTGAATCTGAGCTGCTCAAAAATCGATAACCCACCACAGAAAAAGCAAAGAAAACCATTCAGAGAGGCAAGACAAAAAAATGCCTTGTATATGAATGCCCTGTTTGAGCTTGGAAGGTCTTCAGTCTTTCTCTTCTGCGAAACGTGCGCTGAAACGGCACCTGAAATAGAGGGCTGGGTTACAGCCGCCCTCAGCTCTCTGTAGAAAGGAGCACTTTTGATGAAAGAATAGGTGAGAGATAAAGGCTGGGGCACATTGTGGGAGCCACTGAATTCCACAGCGTCAGGCATCCATGCTGAAAGGCCTGCCACTCTGGGCTATTCAGAGCCTTACACCATCCCTCCCAGTTCTGTGTGCAGCCATGGCCATGGAGAAATGCAACCCGATTGTTGCTTTAGTGCCACACACTAAGGGAGAGTAGTGGCTTTTGACCGTGATGCGGTTCAAGCTTGTGAAAGATGAAAAGTCTCACCTTTCGCTTTGACATTCGCCCACTTGTAGACACCAGGCTACACAATGACACGTCCCCCCGGACCCCCACCCCCGCCAAACCCCTCACCACATTTTCTCCAAGGGCACTCATCACTCTCAGCTTGCTCCATTCTCACAGCAGTCTGTTGCTCCGTTGGCTCCTCTCAGTCACATTTGTAAAGAATCAGGTGCAACAGCTAATATCTGCACTCAGGATGCAAGCGGGCAAGCCAGGGGGACTTAGTGGAATGGTGTGATGAACAAATCAACCTCTAAATGATCAACATCATCATCATCATCATCATCATCATCAAATATGAGTCTCAGATAGTTTTCCAAGCGCTAAGGGTGGTTTTGCTCCTCCAGATCTGGTGAAAGCAGATCTGCTGGATTTAGTCGATTTAAAATGCAGGCTTTTTTCCTGTGTGAAGACTTGCTGGGCACCAGTTTTACAAAGGTACACTACAGAGTGGCTTCAAGGCTGGAAAGCATTCTTTTGTAGGCCCGGTTACAGCCCAGCTCTTACAGTTGTGCTTACCTGCATTTTCTACACTGTGTGCCGTACTTACAGACCTTTACTCTAATACCTTTGAAAATAGTAGCTGTGTACTGTAAACAGTAGCTGTAATAATTACTATTTACATTATCGGTTATCAACTTGTCTTCAAGTAGTCAATAACAGGGAAGCCACATAAGGCGCTGCAGAAGGTCTCAGAAATCCTGAAGATTTACTAAACTTTCTGAGTGGTGAAACGCTAAACGCGAAGAGCTCACAGTCACCTGCATTCATTTACAATAGCTTAATAATTGATCTGAATATGCAGTTAAAAGCTTGGAAGCAAAAAACCCCAGCAACATCTCCAGCACTCTGGGCTAGGGTTGCCTGCCCTCAGCTTGAGTGTACTTTAGGTTTTACATTTTTTTACCTTGCTGTGTACTGTGTAAATCGCTCTGGATTTAGCATCTGTTAAATGACAATAATGTAATGTAATGTAATGTAATGTAATGCTGGTGTGTTGTTCTGGACCGGGTGTTTTAAGTGAGTGTTTGCAGACTTTGGTGGCCCCTCAGCCTTAGTTCAGAGAATTCTGCACAATATGATATGTTTTTCCTTACTTTACATTGTATTATTTTTCTCATATGAGTGGCCATGAAGAGCTCCAGCACTTCAGAATTCAGAAGCCCTACTGAAGGCCTGATTTTAGGTGACGTTCTAATTTTACTGATTTCAGCTGCAGCTGCGGCTGCTCTGATTTCACGTTTGTTTGAAATCCGTTTCACGCCGACCGGGAAAGACAGAAGGGGGCAGGCCCCGAAACGTGGGCCGGAATTAAGGTATCAGTGGGGGGGCTCTGTGGTCAAAGCAGAGATGAAACGCTCCAGCGTCGTCATTACATCCAAAATTCCCTTTATACCCACTCTCTCTTTTTTGTAATCACGCTGAATATTTCATGCTGCAATATCTGGGCCAATTAGACTTAATACTGACCTCTGTCTGAGAGTGATTTATCATGCCGGCTCCGCCTTAAGCTCCATTTAGGGATGTGTACACCCCACATAAATTCTGCTGACAGAAAATACACAGACACCAAGGCTCTTATGGAAATCAAGAGAGCAGCCCACCATAAGTAAATACAGAGGTGGTCAAGTCCTTTCTAGAAGAAGACAGTCATTTCCACATTCATGGGTATGGATCTAAATTTTATGCATGTGTTATGCCAGGAAAAGAAGTGCGAATCTGTGAAATCAAATGTTCTACCTCTGTGCTTTAGAGCTCTGATGAGATCACAGTAAACGCTGGGAGGAAATTATGGGGTGAGAGAGCAGTTCCAACCAATGGGCATTTAGCTATACCATCAGTGCATTCATTAAACAATTTATTATCTCAACAAATGCTTTTAACTAGGGTAATTTCCATACTTACCATTTGCATATAATATCCTCCTCTGATACAGCTGGATACTTACTAAGGCAATTCAGGTTAAGTGCCTTTCTCAAGGGTACAACCTGCGCTCCATCTGGGACTTGACCCTGCAGCCGGCTTGTTACAGGCTCAGTTCTCTGCCTTACCGCAACTGCAGTTGCTTCAAAGGGTCCTGCTTTACGCAAACTGTCTCGCACGCTACTCTTGACAAACTTTTTTGGGAGAAAAAAAAAATCTTCACAGTCACGAAGGAGTTGACGTTTTTCTTTTGAATCGCCGAAGGTGCACTGGAAAGATCATTGATGTCAGTCACGAGCGACGCGATGTGGCTTTCAAAGCCCCCGAACGTTCACAGCGCGTTTTGAGGAGAGCGCCGGCCAATTTTCGCATTTGTTCACACGTGACAGGCGCTGCGGCGGCGAAACAAACGAGGCTACGCGGGGGCCCCCGCAGCCCCGCGATTACATCCCCCCCATGCTTTCGCCTCGCCCCGTTCGCGCTCTTCTTCACGGCACGGTTGACACGCTTTACAGATCCTTTCAGTCCAACTTATGGAAATGTTTCTCTCTCCCTCTCTTTTTATAAAGCTATTCATTAAAAAAAAAAAAACGTTCACGTTTCCCCCCCTCGTCTTTACCAGCTCTTTAACCGGCATCGGTGCAATTTCCGACACTTGAGCTGTACTTCCTGGCAGCCGCGCTGGCGTGTCATTGTGTGGTTTGAGGGTTTCTCTGCGTGCAATTCGCAGGCCCTTTCACCGCTCAATGCAGAGGGGGTCTGGCAGGACAAAGGCTACCAGCTGGATCCACTTCTCCTCCTTTTCCGAAGCAGTGCCTGGGGGGTGGGGGGGACTGGCAGAAGCCGTTTGATTAGCGGTTGTTTCCAGACAGCCTCGTGATCTGTCACTCAAGGTCCCTCACAGATTTTGTTTACCCCCCCACCTCCTCCCTGCCCCCCAAAAGAGCTTTTTCCTGGGGCTCAGAAATAGAGTGACACAACTGGTTTACCCCGATGGACCAGTGCACACAGTGTGCCAGTTAGCACGAAAGGTCAGGATTTTTCAACCACACCTGCATCTCTGAGTGCCTTTTCTTGGCCGCCCAGTGCAGTGTTACTGGTGGTTCCAAAACACACAGGATGAGACAGATGTAAACGAATGCAAAACAAAAAAAAGAGGCCTGACAGCTTCTCCCTCTGGAAGTCTGAGTGGGGGAAAACAATCCATGGCACCAGCCATGTGAACGCCATTGCTGTAACTTACTAACACACACACACATGCACATACACACACACACACACATGCATGCACATGTTAAGCAAAAAACAAAACTCAGTCACTGCAATTTGCATGGTGCTCAATTATACATTAGTGAACATCACTTGGCAATCTGCTCATCTCAGTTTAATTGGATTGTAATACCGCCCCTGGCCTTGTTCTCTTATTAACAGCGGCGGCTGGCGGGCGAAGCGGAGCCACACGCCCATCCACACCTTTGATCCTGGACATATGGAGATCCTCTGGGCTCATCGGGGACTGGCATCAGGCTCCTGGAATTGGGAAAACGCCAAACACGGCTGGGGGGGGGGGGGGGGGGGGGGGTTTGAACGCCACACACTCTGCTCCAGCGAGCGTCCTCATTGATTAATTTCCATCCGGATTGGTTGCGATCGCGGATACTTGCGATGCGATGCAGATGAGCCCGTGGGCTTTGGGGAAATGTTGATTGCTTTTTCAAATCTGCTTATTTCTCGTCTCGTGGCCCTCAGCTGCGTATATGAAGTGAGGGCGTAAACATGTCTCTTGTCTCTCTCTCTCTCTCTTTTTCTCGAGCAGGAATCTAATTGAACTAATCTGAACTAATCTGTCCTCTTGGTGTGAATAAAAGGAGTGAGAGTGACACCTACCTCAACAGAAAACTGGAGGCAAATGAACTTTCACACCACCTGGCCCAGGTGGACTGGCTCTTTACTGCTCCTAGAGGAGCGGCCTAAGCATTACATTGACAATAAGTGGACTACCGCACTGAAAAAAATAATGCAACTGCTGACATATTTTTCACTTTGAATTATGCAGCCTGCTAATGACATTCAAACATGCTTGTTAATCTTGAATAGTATTTAATACAAATGAAACTGAATGTTAGGTATTTTACAATTTTAATTCACTTCTGATGCTCGCGAAATTGCATTACAACCCCTAATACCAAGACATAATCTGCAAGTCAAATGCCAGGATGACAGGGACCAAATTCCTCAAGAAATTATGAATGACTGAGACCATGATGTTTTACTTTTGAATTAATAGAGGGCAAATTGAATGCTTTGGAACTCCTTACTATGACATTGGTTACTGATTCTGATGCTAACTATCCAATGATGCCCAAGGGGATGTGGCTGAATGCATCTACATTTACACCATATTTACATCAAATGTCAATTTACATTTACTTTTGCATTTACATTTACATATAACAGAAGCTCTCGTGCAGAGTAATGTACAAGATTACATTTAATGTTAGGTTTACATTTTTGACATCTAGTAGGCACTCCTATCCAGGGCTTTAGGATTATTTTTAACATTTGAGCACCATGGGTTTTTCCCTCCTCTTCTCTACTTCCATCAGCTCACTGGTCCAATCTGAGAGGTGTGGCCTCAGCTTTTCCCTCCCCTAAATTGCTGCAAGACACGCTGTTCAGATCAGCATGCTGACTGATTGGGTGGGTGGTGTCCAATACCACACAAGTCTCTACAACCTGTGTTTTCCCAAGTCAAGTGAAAGTAGTTTTAATTTCCAAGAGTTTCCTGACTGAAATGCATATGCAATTTCAGTTCTGAGGAAACATCAAAAACAGTAAAAATGATCGATTTCCGCTTTATTCTAGTTTAACGGGGAACTCTGGGTGTTCAGACTTACTGCTCCTTAGAATCAGAACTGCACAGGCAAGTTCTTCAGATTTTTATCAGCGTTTGCACCTGAGGGAAGGTTAGTCAAATTAAATATCTGCCCTTCAGAGGGTAATTGTTTTGAACAAATCAGCATCACCTAAAAGAGATTTATGTTGGCTTTTATCCATAAGCAGTTCTTTCTCCCAACGCCCATTTAATTGCATTCTGTGCTCCTGCTAATAAGAGAAAATCCATTATGACTGAAGTGATGAAAATCAAATGAGTGTGCTCAAAGACGTATCTCCCTGGCTTTTTAATTGAAAACATATATAAGTGGCATCTCTGTTGTTGGTTTAGAGAAAAAAAAAAATTGGAGAACATTTCTTTTTATTTTTACACGCACAATCTGCATGATCACTCCAAGCCCTGAGTGGTGACAGGAACTGACAGGGAACAAAAGCAGGCAGAATGAACAGGTCTGAACTGAAGGATATCCTAGAGAGTCAAAAGGCCATTGAAGTGCAATGAAAAAAGTTAAATGGTAGATGTCAATTTTCCTCTTGGAATAAAACAATGCCATTATATTCACAAATATAAACAGACAGATGGGCTGCAGTTATAAGGTAATTTAGCATTGTGCCTTATTGAATGGAAATGCGCAGCTAACACACAAGGTGTGCTTTTGAAATCAGAGTTTTTTTTTTCCTCTAGTGTATAGACATGACTGTTTCTAACCATAAAAAAATAAGTAGCCGCATTTAATAAAAGCATACAGTATCTGCTAATTCAGGAGGACTGCTAGCTATCACTGAGAAGGAAGACAAGACACATGTATTTTTCCCAAAACTATGAGTCAACTGCTCCACAAACATTTACATTTATTCATTTGATAGATGCTTTTATCCAAAGCAACTTAAAAGTGAGGCAGAGTACAACACTAGCAAAAATCCATACAGGGAGTCAACAATATTCAACGTTCTGCATGTCCAAGTTTCAATAATTGGCCAAACAAGGTAAAAGCTAGCTTAGAGATGTGAGTGCATTTGAATTTTTAACTGGTTATTTGTTTTTCGAATAAATGAATAACCAGTTAAAACTCAGATCGATTATTCACATACATGTCCATTATTCTCTGATCATCAAGAACGTTCAAAAATCAGCCAGCAAATCATAACACCTGTAGCTTCAACACAGAGATAGAATGTTCAATGTGATGCACACAAAGGTGACTATCTGTTTAGTCCATGTATATGGAACCTGTGGCCGCACTGTCTTGTTTTGAACATTCAGTTCTGCAGTTACCCATGTTTCCCAGGACAGGTGAATCTGTAAATCACAGTGCAGTGCATTCATATTCATCACATCACTGAGGGCGATAGCATGACTGGAATGCAGTAGATTCAGGGAGCATATAAACAGGGAGAGTGAGCAAAGTCAAAGTCACACGTTATTTTAACCTGTTCACACTCGCTACGAGAAAGCGGGACTGTTAATATTGATGTTAAAAGCCTCACACTGACACAAACATGTCAGAAATTAATTCACGAGGACAGCTGTTTTGAATAATTCATCACTTGCACTCTGGGTACAGAAATGAAAACCCCTCTCAGATACTGGATTTTAAGCCGCATGAGAAATGTGTTTTCTAACCTGTGATTGCTGTAAAATTTTGAAAAAAAGAAAAAAATTAATAAAACATTAAAGAATGACTCTGCTGAATTTTTCATGAGCATTTTCCTTTCCATGTCTCAGTGAAGAGACAGAATATTTGTTTGTAAATATTTGTTTTATTTGGACAATCAAAATCAACATACATAGGAATATGCAAGGATAACAATACTTAAAAACATGAAATGAAAAATATCTGCAAGTGCATAAACTTTTACATACAGTTCTTCTAGTGGCAACGAATAACTACTTCCACAAATCATGCACTGTGATAATAAAATCCTTTTATTTCACACCAAACTTGTCGTCTGTCACCGTCCATCTTGATATCACAAGCCCTCATCAGATACTTCCTGATTTGAGATTTAATTTAGAGAGTTGAAGTAATTGGACTTTAATTGAAATCACAACTGTTTTCCTTCATCTTGAGCACAGACAGGTGACACTTCCAGATGTCTTGATAAGCCACAAAATACAACTTGCTGTCCATCATCTTTTGTCTTGACATCATAAGCTTGACATTTCAATTTTTATATTTTTAATTATAGAATTAAACAAATCACTAAAACAACATAAAAAAAACCATGAAATGCTCTAATACAATGCTGTGTATTGGTAGAAATGATTTCCTTTGCAAATCCCTCAGTCTGTGTGTATGCCATGAGACACATTGTACAGATGATAATGTAGACATGTAAGTGTATGGCCTGGTGTGCAAAATAGAAAAAAATGCTCTGATCACTTGTTTTAAGCTAGCTACATAGCTCTAAAAGACAGACCATGGAGGTAGTATGTAGGAAAAGGAAATCCAAGTTACCCACAATACCTCTTCTCCATCCCTGGAAGAGCTTGCCATGAGCAGGAACCAACAGGTGTAACCGTAATGTTATGGCATAGAAGCTTTGGTATATGATGGCATCTCTTAGCCAATCATTGAGGACCGCCCATTCTCCCTCATTCTACTGGTTGATAGATGGCAGAGTTTCTGTGGGCCTACTTTACTCTGTCCATAATTTGTTCAGTTTAGTGTGTAATTAAAGTTATAGGAGCGATTGCCCTCTCTCAATCAAATTTCATTCCAGGTCAGATTGACAAATGTTATGAGCAAGAAAAAGGAGATGATGAGAGTAAATCTCAGACTAAAGTGCCATCCAGGCTAATGAGATGGCTGCCTTCTGTAACAGCATGGAAAGGCCCTCAAGAGGTAAATCGCTCTGTATTATATACTATGTACATAAAGTATGAAACAGCCGAACAGAAAGAGTATAAAAATGAAACCGAAGGCCGTCAAATTCTCTTTCTCATTTCCAGAGGGACTGTACCAAGGAACTGGAGACAAGAATTGCTTGTATTTTAACTTCCTGAATTGAGACCTTTCTATGCATTGACCATGCATTTATTCCCCTTACTGCTGGTCCTGTCTGTGGCCAGGAACATCCAAAGCATGTCCTCCTGCCCCTTGCCCTCGCTGCCCCTGGCGGACAGTAGAGATAGAAGGAAAGATGACACCCTGAAGAGTAAGAACAGTGTTTCCTGGCTGCCTCCGGCATTTGCAGTCCAATCGCTTGAGTGGGAATATTCTGCAGAACGTCCATCAAAATAATTTAATGTGAAGCATCGGATGCACTTCAAGCAACTTGTTGATTTCCTCCAGCCTTTTGTGTGTTCCAAAGCTCTCCATTCAAATCACTGCAAAGAGGAAGTACTGTAAAGGAAAGGATTGGCCAGAGTTTGAGTTCTGTTCATAAACCTTACATAGACAGCATAGTGAGTGTATATTCTTTATAGTGAGGTGACAGCTGAGACCAGAGGAGTGCATGCAGTATGTTGTCATCTCTGCGCAACAGCTTCAAGGTCACTTGCCTCAACTCCATGGAGCTCTTACTCAAGAGCTGCTTCTCAGCCGTTCAAAACTAAAAAAAAAAAAAAAAGCTTGGCCTCTCCCTCTTTTTCCCATTTAACCATAATGGAGTTTGACTTCGAAATTAGTGAGGGGAAAGTTGTGCTGCAAGTCTCCCTGGGAATTATTGTATGCAAGTCTCCTACTCATATTACAAAAATGACAAACTACAAAAAAAAGGACTGGCTATAATTGACAGGAACATTAATGTCTTGTGGGCAGATCACCCTGGGAATCTGACTACTGGGATATTTTCTGACATGTTAATTGAATGTCAAACTACACTTAGGAGGGCAGAGTTGATAGTTTACTTTTTAAAGGTAAGGGTGAGGCACTGAAAACGGGGCCTAGTCCGACTCAATTTTGCACAACGAAAACGAGGGAGGAACACTTACAACTCACAAGAGTCAGTGTGCAACAGGGACACTTATTCCAGGTGCACAAAGCAGCATGGCCTGCATCTCCATCCAGCCTACCATTTAAATCATTTACCTGGACTCAGGCAAAATGTTGTCCCAGCCTTTTCAGCATCACAGATGAAGTGATACCTTCATATCTGCCTTTCAGCAATGATAAGCCCCCAATAAATCAGGCTAATGATTTGATGATAAAAAAGAAAGATGCACTGAAGACAACTGATTGAAAGCCAGCGATTAAAAAAAGTGAAGCAGCGCAATTTCCTGAACGCACAAAACGCGACATGATGGTTATGAGTTAGGATAATTATATTCTGGCACAGAATTTGAGTCACGCCTTAATTATGAGTTCCACTGAACGGCGCTCACAAAATGTAGCGTCCCCAAATGTCCACGCCCACTGTACCTACCTGAGGGCAGTTCACAAATGATCTTCAAAACCCCACAGACGTGTTATATCAGCTATGTAACTGTTACGAAGAAAAATAAAAGGACTTCAACAAATACCTCTGCCGTCAGAATGCAGTTTAATTAATGGCATAGCGAATGATTGTAGACATATAGGTATTTGTAAAGGTTTACTCTTCCAAGACCTCCCAAACATCACAAAAGGAGCATTGTCTGAGGACAGTGCAAATACGTTGTGCCTTTGGTTTAGAAAACACGAATGTGACCACGATACCGTGATCCTCCATGTGAGGAATGAGCCAATGCGTTAGAGCCCAGGCCACACGTTAATGCCTTAATCTGATCACGGTAAAAGGACTTCTGTCAAAATCAATAAGGACGCAATATGGAGAATGGCGTCCTTGACGTGCAGCAAGAGGTCGATGCAATCGATGTGAAGAGATGCGTGTGTTGTTTACATCCAAACATGTAAGCACACCTGACAAATATGCTGTGGGGATTAACTTTCAGAGCTTCTTTGGGTGCCATTTCACATTATTTTCCAGACCAGCGAGCCTCAATCATCCTTGTCTTTCAAGGAGGAGCATGACCAGAAACAACATCATGACGCTGTATACCTTCAGAACTTCAGCCAGCTAAATACAGAGGCTCATAAATCACAGTGGCTTATTCTTGCATTCTTGTGCCTGCAAGTTTCAGCATTGGTCCTTCATGCATTGACGGCAACTCCAACAGCGCAGCGTCCCCATCACAACTGATTGACTTTCACAGCATCCATTGGCCTCATTGTTTTTGCTTGAGGCTTTGCTCTCATCTGAGATCCCATCTGCCCAGCCCAGCTCAGCTTAGCTTCAGCCATTTCACTACAAGGGACCACAGTGGGCCATGGCTGATGGCATAACAGTGCAGTATGTTTCCTAAAGAATTGCAACCTAGAACATCCAAAACGTACCATGCAGTATCAGCAGAGTTGCAAGAGGGAGAAAACATATAAGGCATCGGTGCATAGCCTTAGTAGCATGATCGACATTTAACCCTCTGACCCCTAACGAGCTGTCCAACCCACTGTCTCTGGTGGTTGTATTCATTGCTGATGTGCAAAGCATTCAATAAATCTACTTTGGTTTTGTTGATTATTACAATGCATGCTTTTTTTGTGAAGCAAAACAACATCAAACAAACAAGCTTTCTTCTCTCCGTTGTGGTCAAGAGGAGTGCTATTTGCAACCAAACAATATTAAGATCTTTCTCTTTCAACAGCAGGAATAGGGAGAATATGTAAATAGATGCATTGTTGGCATAGTCTGTTTGTTTTCATGACGTCTTTTGAATCCACAATGAATCAGTGAGATTCTGGTTTTAGGCCTTGTGGCCCACGCTCCTCACAGGCTTCTGAGAATGTTTTGGAAAGCTCATTCAGGTTTTACCTCCAGGCCCTGGCTTGTATCCAGTCACCTTTCCTTTCAGGGCTGATTTTTAAGACGAGGATTTAAAATGGATACTCCTGCACACAGTCGGTGACTGCACGTTTAACTGTCCTGGGGTCAGCAGGGAGCTGGTTTAAAATTCCACCACTGTGACCGAAAGCCTTCAGGATGATAAACGCATTAAATTTCAAATGAAGTTAAAAAAAAAAAAAAAAGTTTCAAATGACGTTTCAAGACCGGGAGGGCCAGAGCCGCGCAACGATGCTGAACATTAAATAAATAATTAAATCGAAAACCCAAAACATAATTATTATTAGCATAACAGAAATCCGATACGTTGTCTAACAGGAAGACAATCGGAAGCGTTACAGGATTCACATTGAGCCAATCACACATCCATCTGTGGGCTCTCTGCCCCCTTCTGTGCCAGCACATTAGCTGTAATGACATTTCCGACATAATCACGCATATATATTTCTTATCCCTTGGACGGGGATGGAACAGTGGGAGCTAATGTATTCAGAGTCAGACCACCCGCCGCTCACAAAGGGAGGACAGGGGGAAAAAAAAAAACGCTCGGCTCAGTAACTGTAATAATTGGAAAATGATTATGATAGCCTGGAACAATCTAACATATTACAAAATTTTATTGAAATAATATCTAATCAAATTAACCGCGATCTGGTAATGAATTAGGTGACAAGGCGGGCAGATATTAATTGCCCTTTGCCTCCCCAGTGCCAGGGGGTGGTAAGAGAGGAGGGGGTGGTGGGGGGCTGGGAGGTGGGGAGTGGGGCTGTGGAAAATCAGCTCTTGTGGCTTGTTAGAATACAGCAGAAGAATGAGGATATTCCTTAAATGGATGAATTCTTTTTTAAAGTAAGCGTTGCTCCTTAATATTATGTTCTCTTTTAAAAGATATGTGTACCTACTGTATGATTCAGGTCCAGTCAGTTGATGGGCCATTGGCAGGTGGGACACATTTCCCCCACCCGCCCCATCCAGAAGTATGAGGCAGGGCCTTGTATTCAAGTGCTGTGACATCACTTCCTTTCACAGCACCACCATCCCCTTTCCCTGACGGCTAATGGCCGCTAATGTGAGTGTTCAGAGGGGGACACGCACATCTGAGCTGTTCCCAATCAAAGCTATGTCTGAGCCTTTTTTTCTTTTTTGCTAAATCGTAAGCAGATGCTCGGCTTTGGGCTTGGGTCGGGCAGATTTAATGCGACAGGAGCATGCCAGTTCCCTCTTAAACCATTTGGATTTCAGCATGCCAATCAATTACGCCTCCCATGCAGGCCCGTAATGAAATTACACATCGCCAGGCCTCACATGGAGTTTAATGGCATCGCTCCTGACGGAAACGATACGCCGGTTTACAGAGCTGCGTGAGGTTCAAAGCCCACTGTTTCTACGGCGACAACGTCCCTCAGACCCCAGCCAAGGGGACCAGGCGAAATCAGGGACCTGATGCAGCTGGAGCCAAAAGTCAGACATCGAGTTGTTTTTCCAAGATTAAATCGCCGAACAACTGGCCTGCTGCCAAAAACAGGCTTTTTGAGGGGATCTAAGAATCTCTGATCCCACCACAGCTAATGGATGTGGCTTAACAAAGTCCAGGGAGAGGAGGCTTGTTGATTTAGGATCACTTTACCTGGATTTGGCTGTGTGGCGCTGGGTGGATTAGCGTTCCACTCTTGCGGCACGCTAGTTTATATCTCCTGCCTCGCCGAGCCCAAAGACTGTGGAGGCCCACTCACAGAAGTGATAAGTCTACTTATCTAAAACATTGCAGGTGTTTTGGAATGTCGCTCCCCCAGAAAGTCGGGTTAAAGTGCTCTGAAATGCTCTCTTAGAGGCCTTGAGGAAAAACAAGGCACACACGAGTCTTCCTTTGAAGACCACATATCATGTTCCTATGTCACTGTTGCTACATCCAGATACAAAGAGGAAAACTTTTTTCTTTTTTGCACAGCATGAACATGATGCTTAATTTCTTTGATTTTTGCTCTGTTTTTTTTCTGGCTTCTTTGGGAACGAAAGTGTGTTTGAGGCAGATACAGTTTGAGCAGGTCACCCTGTGGCCCAAAAGAACACGTCAGTGAACCGCAGTGAATCGCGAAGGAATTCACAATTATTTTCGGGCAGGGGAAGTAACATTCCTGACACCTCTGCCTACATTCTCCACCTAAAGGTGGTTAAAAAAAAAGAAAAAAAAACCTGCTCAATTAGTAATTATTTTTGAGGTTTCATGGCTTTATTGTAGGTGTCACAGTTAGTTGGGGAGGATTAAGGAATGCCAGGGGATGACAACGTGTGGGGGTACGTTTCATCTTTGATCTGGTGGCGGCTGGTGCTGGTGGGGTGGGTTCACGGCCTAGTAGGGGTGACAGCTGCAGTGTTTTTAGCCTGGATTTGAATTTGAATTCTATCTGACGGCACAGCTACGCGCGGACTTGGCAGGGCGGTCGTCTAATCTCCCCGACACAAACGGCCAGGCTTTTTCTTACATGCCCTCACGGAGACTTGAGTAATTAAAGTTAAATTGAAGGAGCGAAAATAAGGGAAAGAAACTATCCTTCTTGTGCTCGGGCTGTCTTGCTAATGCTGACCGTGAATAGTCAGGTTTGTCCGTAAAGCTGTAATCCCGGACGCTGTTTTTCCGCCCGTAAGGGCACTGTCAGGCTCTGGGAGGCGGCTAACAAACGGAGATAAGGCGCGCCCGCGGATCTTTCACCTTACGGGCGTCTTTAACGGAAAAAATACGGAACATTAAAAGCAACACGCATTAGCTGCTGATGGGAGTGACGCGTTCGTGAATGGATGTGGCATTTTAATTCCCCCTCACACCCCCGGTACTCCTGGAGACAGACGGAGCACACATCAGGACTCCGCTTGAATTCACAGCATTGAATTCAAAAGCTGCATCCTATCTATTCTACGGCCGAACAGGAAGGGAGGGATTGTAGCGTATACTAAAGACGATATTAATACACATTACATAAATGTTGTCCGTACATTGTACTTACGGTTTAAAATTAACTACGGGGTTTGCGAACCTTCTAGTTCGTTTGCTCCAGTGACGGCAAAGCTAACCTGCATGGGTAGGCCTATGTGGTCCTCTGAGGAAGACGAACGAACGTTTACACTCTCACATAACGACCTAATTAAGATAGCTAGCTAGCCACATAATGTGAGACCTTCGCGTTTGTCTGTATACAGAATTGTTTGAAAAGGTTGGCTAAAATGATTCAAGCAACTTCATTAAAGAAGAAATTAGAAAATGCTCCCAGACGTATGGCTAAAGTAGTTCCTGTGTGTGCTTGCATGTGTGTTTTTGTGTGTGTTTAAGGTTTTTTTTTTTTTTTTTTTTTAACCCTTAGAGTTTATCTCTGTGTGTGTGAATGTAGCGCAATATGCATTTTCTGTAAAAGACTCCTTCTATACCATAGATTTTT
The DNA here is from genome assembly GCF_013368585.1 of Megalops cyprinoides. Classification (NCBI taxonomy): domain Eukaryota; kingdom Metazoa; phylum Chordata; class Actinopteri; order Elopiformes; family Megalopidae; genus Megalops; species Megalops cyprinoides. The sequence goes on along the minus strand of NC_050599.1, from coordinate 23,705,704 downwards.
AATTAAGCAAAACCAAACAGGAGACTTTTGTGACAGTATAACTGAAAGAAAACTGACAAGAAACGAACCTTCTTCACCAAACATAGCACTGTTGCTTAAAATTAAGTATTTTTGTTTAAGTGTTGGCTTACCATTAATAGACTGATGCCAGTGCAAGGCCAAGACTTGAGTAAGCTTGTTACCGATGTGTGTTTCCGGCTTCTGCAGAATTGACACTTATTGAGGTCTAGCCTGTTTGCTGTAGACAGTATTATTCAGAACATGAGGGCAGTCCTTTCAACAAGAAAAAAATCATTTTTGACAGCAGGACCGCAGTATGCTGTACTGAGCTATATTGGCTCATACATCCCACAAGCTAAAGAAGTTCTTGATTCTATTATTGGTGTATAAGACACAAGGCAATTTTAGGGTACATTTCAGAGTGAAAAAACTAATACAGCTACAAATATGGTGTGTACACAGAATTTATTTGGGCATGGGGGCGATGAAGTAGTTTTTGTAAGGGGAGGATATCAATGGCATTGTTAGCTTCTTTGTTGGTCAGCTGGGCCCTCTCTATCAGTTGTATGTGCAAGTTAATGATTAGCGTGGAGCAGACAGGTGCCTGCACTAAACTGCAGGTGAGAATGTGAACTCAGCTCTGTCCCGGAGGCCTGCCGCCCGGGGCGGAATACCTCTCAAATGACTGACGCGTTCCTTCTTACTGTAGAGCGCGGGATGGGAAAACAGGTCTTCGGTAAGCACTCTCAGCTTTGTGTCCGAGGGGCAGGCCCCGGTTTACCTGGCTTTACCTGGTCTGCTACTGCAGACACCGTGGCAACCACAGAAAAACACCCCAGGTCTTCTCAGGCAGCCGTGCTCACATCAAAGCTGGAGAGCCACGCCCTGGCCCCGCCCTCAGTTCCATCTGCCCAAACAGCCTGCCCTCCCCCTCCCCCAGCGAGACACTAAACATAAACAGCTGTTTAGACATGCTCTCTCTCGTGTTATGCCAATGGGGTGCAATTGCTTTCTTTCTTTTTCTCTCTGGCCTTGAGACTTGTCATTACAGACTGAAAATTGAATAACCACATGCTTTGTTTTGTTTAGTTTTCTTTTTTTTTTGCAGGAGGTGGGGGTGGGGGGGGGGAGGACTGACTTGATTGATACAATCTATCATCAGTAGTTTAAAGCTGGATGATTTAACGATTGATACATATTTTCCCGGGGCGATTTTGACATTACCGTGAAACGAGCCAGTGCCATCACGCATCCTGTTTGTATGGGTGCCTTGGAGTCTGCAGTGGAAAGCCAGGTAAATCAGGTAAACCATGGGCTCCTCCATCACCCTGCCCAGAACAATAGCAGACGGAATGGGACATGGCCACTAGCTCCTAATGGTTGGTTGCAGTTCAAGTTTGCGGCCAGAAGAAGATCTTCTCCCTGATAAGATGTTACCTCTAAGAAGTTATTACACTGTTTATTTCTGGGTGGCATTACTTAACTTCCCCAGCATGCCTGTTCCATTCACATCATTCACATTTTGAAAGACATTTGCTCTCTGACAGGGCATTCTGGCATTTAGGCACAGAGCAACACAGTTCACTGTTCACTGCACACAGTTCACTGGAAAATGCCTCCATCCGATGCCCTGCCATTTTGAAAAGATGAGTATGTTACATGCCAAACAGCGATCACTGTGGCACACATTATGTTCAGTCATGATTCTGTGTAACATGCAAAAAGATTTTGCGATGTTTTTTCCCTGTACAAAACAGCAGCTATTTTCCAGCCTCGCCTGTCCCTCTCAGCTTTCTGCAACAAAGACCTCCGAGCTCTGGATCAGAATGCTTTTAATAGATACCTGTCTGGAGTAATTAAGTGCGTTTCTCCCCCCCCTCCCCGTCCTCTCCCTTCCTCTCCCATTGCCTCCAGCCATGTCTCGTCCCCGTTTTCGAGGGGGCCTCCTCCTGCCACCCAGCATTTGGAGACGGCTTTAATTGCGGCGTGGCGACCGCAGGAAGGGATGAGAAATCCCCGTAAACACGCCGCGGCGGCCTGGCGGGCAGATCGCCCCCAACGGGCAAACCGTCCCGTCTCTGGATCGCCCAACCGCGCTGCGGTTGAAGGGAGGGCGGTTCCGCACAGCCATCTCCCTCTCCTACTGCCGCGAGCCGCGGTGTGTTTACACTCGCTGGCTCTGCCTTTGATATTTTGTGTCCTGTTTTCGGCTGCCAGTCACATCAGTAAATCATTTGGTGAAGAGCCAGGCCGGGGAGAGCAAGCGAGGGACACTAAGTCCAATTATTAAACTGAAAAATGTTAAACGATTTTTGTGTCTCCTCTTGGCTCAACTGCTGCACCTGGTCAGGTTCCAGTGTTTTTAATTTGTAATGCGTTTTAAATGTTTTTTGTCGGTAGTGAGATAAATGTTCGGACAAATGGAGACCAAGGTCTTCCTTTGTTGTGTCAAGGCTACGGTGCTTCAGTCTCAACTTCTCATTTGAACAAATACTAAGAGCAGAGATTAATAAATATCGGTTTTAATTTACAGCCTTTTACCCCTGGAGGTCAGTCAAATCCACAAGGTTTCCTTTAGGGAAAGTGATATTTAATTAAATGAAAAACCCACTTCAGTTGATGTGCCATCGTATCACAATCACATAACCATTGAATTTGACCACTGCCAAACTGTCTGAGCAAAAAGTCACTTTGCTGTTATACAGAGCTGGTTGGCTCAGGAAGGTTTTTTTTTATTGCAACCTTTTCCTCAAGAAGTGTGACTGCTGTGGGCCATAGCGTAGACCCTGTACTTGAAACAAAGCATTTTTACCATCTGAACCACTCAGAAGCCCCGAAATCCAGCCTTTTGGTCACAGCACAACACACTGCTCAGACATTAATAATCAAAACAGCTACCATGGCTACATCACTGTGCAACACACTGCCTGCATGACTTCATAACAGACTGGCCAGACATTTACAATCAGCACCGCTGTCTTGTCTGTATCATCCCAGAGCTCCTATTTCCTCATGACCTCTAAGGAGTGACCTCTCGACTGACCTCTTTCAGTGAGCTTCCCTCTCAGAGTGGTAGTATGAGTGTCTGTAATGTCCAGTCTTGTCAGCTGAAGTGAATCTTCAGAATGCCATCAACAGCAACAACACACTTTTACTCATTGTACGTTTTCAAGCAAAAGGCTTAACGCAGGGGAGTGAGTGGAAAATTTAGCAACATCTAAAAAGCACACTGTGTTGGATTAAATGCTAAACCTTCTTCACTGACAATTGTCTGAATAAGTTCTGTGGTGGTGGTGAAGACCACATTTTCCCCGACCTCCTACACATGAACAGAATCCCCTGCTCTTTATGCAAGCTCATAAAGAATATCCTTCACTTTACAATCTCTGACACTTTTATGTAATCTCCTAAACTTTACTGACTTTCCTACACTTTATGGAAACCCTTCAATTTTATGGAATATCCTACATTTTAAGTAACCTACTCTACAAAATATCATAAACGTAACAGAATCTCATAGACTTTACCTAACCTATGTGACCCACTAAATGTTATATAATCTACTACACTTCAGACAGTCTCCCAAACTTTATGAAATCTGCAAAACTTTACAAAATCTCTTTCGGTTTAGGGAGCCTGACAAACTTTTTAAGGAATCAGCCACACCTCACAGAATCTCCTGCACTTCCAGTAACCTCCAGTAACCTCTCGCTTCTCAAAGATTGTGTCATTGTCTCATCAATGACTTTGGCATCATGCTTGTTGTCCTTTTCCCTCTATTCTTCATTCAGTTTTAGGAAAAGAACACTGAGTGCTCATTAAAAAAAAGAATTTACTGACGGGTTCCCTGGGTCTGCCGACCTCCCGAGGAGCGCGGTTTGAGCGAGGCAGCACGCGCCCGCCTCCTTTGTGCTCCTCACATCCCCGCGGAAATCCCTCCTAATCCACCGCTCAGGTACAATGGTGGGGCTCCAGAGTGATTATTCACGCGGCACCGTGGGTTTAAGACCCTCGGCAGCTTTGCGGTGACTGCGGATCGCTGAAGGTTCGAAAACTGGGACCAGTTGTGCCGCCTGGATATCCAATCACATCAAATTCATTCCGTTGGCAGCTGTTTTGATGCAACAGGCACAAACACTCTGTTATATGACTAGCTGCTGAATGAAGTCACCTCCAGCCCCCTGGGAGTCCTCTGTCATCATCCCCCCAGCCTCGTGGTTTACCGTGGCGGTAATCACTGTCACGCTGCCCATCAGCTGGTTAAGTGCCGGGACAGGAGAGCTGCTCGAAGGCCGTATGTATCACGTTATTGACTTTCTGACTACGGCGTCATGAACTCTTTTGTCATAGACCAGAGTACTTGGAGCGAGTGCTGCGATCAATGGAGGGGGGGTAATGTCAGTTTCTCTGCGAGGGGGCAACGCTTCTGTTTCTAGCCACTTAGAGAGCTGATAAATGCTGCTGTGGTGCACGGGACCTGCGATTCACCTTTAACACTTCAAGAAACATTTCTCTTTGTGATTCTAGGATATCGGCTAATTGGCTCACAGGTTCACATCGTACTTAGAGTGTTATCATTAATCGCTGTGGGTAGCGCAGCACGATGCACAGGTTAATGCTTGTAGCGCTGTCAGAGACGCTATACAAACACTGTGGGTTCTCATTGTGGGACGTCAGCTAATGTTGCGGTCCACTGGCAGTCAGCTCCCACATGTCTTGATTATTATGATTGCATGTTCAGACCTGATGGGTGGTCCTATGAAATGAATCAGGAGTCATGGGAACATATTCAGTGTGTTCCCTCTGAATGTGGACAAGACCGTTTTATGCAGTCGTATGACATGGGAAGACATTTTTATAAATCGGCTTCTCTTGGAGCACGAGTTTTTGTGGACGGCTATCTTAGGTGCCATGTTTCCAAGCATGTCTATAGTAAATTGTACTACTGGTGAGAAATATTGCATGCAGAGTACATTGCATGCAGATACATGATGGCCAAGCAGTTTTAATGATGAATAGTACATAGTTTAACCAGATAAAGTTAGGTCTGAATAAGAAGGACATTAGGCATGTCTCTCCTAGGTGCATTATTCTTGAATGGCTCAGTAACACAAGATAGAATGTTTGCAGTATGTTTTAGGTAGTAGGTAGTATGACCTTACACATGAACAACATTGTTACATTAAAAAAAAAATGCTGGGAAATGTCTTCATCGAGTATGCAACAGTTCTACCTGAGAAATAAGCAGATTCAACCATCCACAGGAGCCCTATCAATGACTTCAGTTGAAAGGGCATTACCATGACGATTGTTGTCCAGTGGAAGACTGGAGACATCATGCTGACCTCTCCCCTAGCCGCACACAGGGATAAGGAGAGGAGATAATGCTGATCTGGGATCAGTTGCTCCCCACGTCTGAACAACTCGTCTGCAAGTCAGCATGGGAAGAAGCAACACGAGTGTCATGTTTCAGCAACTGCCTTTCAGAAATGATACCCATTATCCAACCTGCCACTGAAGTATTTAAAACCTCATTTGGGCGCCGCGTGAATGCAGGTGGTTCTTTCCTGGTTGTCTCTCTGTCTGTCTGTGGGCTTTACCTGTTCAGGTGACCATGTGCCAAGTTATTACAACCAAGTCACATTTCAGATGAGGGGATTGTGGGAAAACACGGTGCAGATTAGGTAGTTAAAGCAGAGTAAAAGAAATCCTTCAAGGAATCCAGGAATCTTTTTGTTGCCCTATTCCAATCACAAAGAATAATCCTGATATTTCATAAGCATGTGATTGCAAGTCTGTTATTGTAATAACCTCATCGCTTTGCTGCCTGAACGTGGACATGACTTGTTCGCTGAATATGGAAGAAAAGGAGAGATGAGAACCTGCACAGAGAGGTCCTTGCAAAACAAGGCAAACTTTCCTGTTGGGCGTGTACCTCCACCCCAGGTCAGCCGCGGTTCGCACGTCGTCCTGACTGAACCTTTAGATAATCCTCGGTGATTGTTCCTGGCACGGCTCCAAAGCGCCCTCAACAAAAAAATGTCTTTGGGTGGATGAATACCAGCAAGAAAGGCCGCTCGGGAGGTGACAGATTTATGAGGTGAACGGTACAGGCGTTCCCGTAAATCACAGCAAAATGCTTTCAGGTAAAGCGTGGCCGGGGGAGCCAATGCGAAAAAAAGGGCGAGTGTGGGACAGAGGGAGAGGGAGAGACCGGCTGGGCGGCTTCGGGGGGCCCCCTTGCCTCACCCGGAACGAACCTGGGCCCCCGTCACCGACCGGCTCAAACCGGTGTGACGTCTTTCTGTGTGAAGAACGATGACTAAGGCATTGTTTTATAGGCTTGTTTATGTTATGAAATCAGGTGCGCCCATGGATCTCTTAGTGTCCATTTTAATGCAACGTTGCAGCTGCTGGCTGAAGGAATCCATGTTGTCGTGGTCTCCGGGCGAATGCTGTTCTGCACATTGGAGCGCAGTGCTGCGAGCAATTACTGTGCGTATGGAAACTCTCATTAAACAAGCCACAGCAATGCAGGCTGCTCTTGTATTTGTATGAGTGAGTATCGGCTTGTTACTTTCTCAGTCAGGCTGCCCCCCAACTGTGCTTTGTTACCTGGGCTTGTTTAATCGCAGTGAGTATTGATTTATCATTACTGGGATATTCCCCACACCCCTACGCCTTGTATGACAGCCATTTCAAACAGAAGGAGGTGTTTACTTTGTGAACAGCCCCAGCTGTAACCGGTGCAAGGAGTGTCTGCCCTCTTTTCTCTCAGGACGGGGGAAGTGAAGCCCCATCCCGGAGACCACCTCCCCCCCTCGCCTCCTCCGCTCCACTCCCCCTCCCCTCTCACACTGTGTGCTGCCCTCCGGCGAGTAACCCCGCCTCCTCGGATTTCAGTCCCGCCCCCACCCGGAAAAACCAGACTGAGCCGTAGCCGACCACTGCCCTCCTCAGGACAAATACGTAGCAGCTCTGAAGTTTACAGCTGTGACAAAAATAGAGTTACCTTCACACAATTCCCCTCTATGGATTCCTTCATTTTTTAAAAAAAAACTGCACCTCTGGTGTAGCTGAAATAACAGTACATTTTAATGTAGTTTCTCTATCTGTATCTCTTTCACCTCCGTGCCATTCCCTCCATTAAGTCTGGGGCCACAGAACCCGCTGTACCACTGTAAGAGAAACCCTTCATTTTACTGGCTTTTGTGGAGATTCGGTCATTTAGATCCAGTCATTTTGGAACAAGGCAGATTGTGACCTCACAGGGCATGGAGGCTCTGAAAACACCTTTTAAAGCTGTGCTTAAGGCCTCTTTAATTACAGCCCACAGCGCGTAAATGAAAAAGTCCAGTTACAATGCAGGGGTACAACGAGGGTGTCTTACAGAATGAGGAGGCTCCAGACAGACCTGGGTCTGGTTCAGTTTTTCCCTGCTTCACGGACCAGTGCAATTATCCGTGGTCAGTTCTCTCAGACAAAAAAGTCCCGCTTGTGGTCTGCAGTGTTCTTCTGCTTTTGATGAGAGGATGAACGTTTGGGTGCCTGACCATATAAACCTTCGGGCCCAAATATGACTTCTTTGGCAGTGGGCAGGCACATCTATATATGTGGTTGTGGATTTCTCTGACTGCTAACCTCACTGTTTCAAATGGTGTGATTACACACCACACACAATTTTCTTACAAGGAACTATTTCCCCTAACAAGATTATCATTGCACAAGAAGTGCCGTCATTATAATAAAAAAGTGATTTTCAATAGGATTTTTTTAAAGCGGGTTTTAAAAATAGAATAAACTTGTATTTTGTCTGAGAATGGGAGCTTTTGGAAATGACTATGCTGATGATGAGAAAAACAAGTGATTATTACAGTAAACATTTATTATGATTTCTTAAATGAAAATTCCAACATACAATTTATTTTTTAGGGAATGTCTCTCAATATCTGTTTGATCATATAATCAGCTGAAGTCATTCTGAATGGAGCCTAAATGCATGTTTTCCAGTGATAGTCACTGCCTTACAATATACAGTATCACTTTAGAAACATTCCACAGAGAGGGACAAAATAATGCTGTCAAACCATTGTCTAAATGCTATGTGTGTTGTTATAAAGTATGGTCAGCTGACAATGTCGATCACTTTCCTATCCGTGCTGTTGCCTTGTACAGCCTCAGTACTGTCCATAAAGGTTATGACTGTTTTTAATTTCCTCCATACTTTATTAATGCAGGAGGTATTAGGGGCATAAATAATGCCCTGCCATCATTGCTGTGAACAGCCCAGTAAATACGACCTTTCATGTGGTCTCCACTTGCACGTATTGAAATCATATTTCACAACTTGAGGGGCATTAAAACGTGTTCAGTGCACTGAATCCATGCCAGGGGCTGCTAATTGATTCAGGTGGCATATTTTACAGGCCTGTTTGTGCTTTATTCTCTCAGGCAACATATTGAAACTGCACGGCGTTGTTGGCATTTTAAGCGCATTTCCATATGTGTTTGAATCTTAATCTCAGAAATGACAGCCTCGGAGAATGGCATACGGTATGCATATGATAACAAATATGTTACCTTTTTTTCTTATGATCTAACTGATAAAGCACAGAGCAAGCTAAAAGGAGTTTGTCTTTGTCTTTTAAAACTAAACTCGATGCAGTCCAATGGAAGGCTACCTGCAAGGAATGCTGGGATAGGGTGGTCAGCTGGCCACACACGAGAAGCGGTGGCATTCAGAGCATGTTTCGAAACAAGGCCCGGTTTGCTGCACGCCAGCATGTGTTTCGGCCCTGGCTCCCGGGAGAGGGTATCGGCTCCTCGCCACGCGACGGAACTCGCCAGCTGAAATCTCCGCTGGACGACTGCCAGAACGGCTTGATCGCTAATCCGCTAATTTGAGCGCCGACAACTTGGAGCCTGAGAGTGGGAGCTGATATTAACACCTCATCAGAGGCTGGTGGGGGGAAGGGTGGCCAGTGAGAGGGGTACAGCGACAAGACTGAGAGAGGGTAGGCTTAAGGAGTCACCAGGGAAAGAGGTCACATGTTTGGGGTTGACTTGAGAAGTCAGAGAATGATGGCAGGTCACAAATTTAGCAGACACATGGTTGATAGTGACTTGTTCTGGTGGAGCACACCCACCGTCAATCTACCCAGCTGGCTAGACCAGCGTCCTCATTAGCATTGCCTCTTCAAATATAGAACAGGGAATTTGTCAGTGTCTAGGAAGTGTGTGCTTTTACGTGTGCTTCTGTCTTAACTCCAGATGCTCAAAACCACACAGCTGTCCCTTCCTTCTCTAACATTCAAGGTGTTTTTAATACATTTACATTTACATTTATTTATTTAGCAGACGCTTTTATCCAAAGCGACTTACAAAAGTGCATACAGTAAGTATAGCGACAGTATGGGGACAGGATGTGTACAGTTCCACAATGAGACAGTTCTCAGCTGAGAGCAAGGTCTGTTTGAGGACACAGTACTATCAGATTTGTACAACTACAGCGTATAGGGCAACTAATACGATACACCTTCAAACAGCGAACTTCAACAACTTCAAACGGCACAATGAGTGTCAGCGTAAAGGCGGCAACAAGAAACAATTTAAAAAGCACAGCAATACGACAGTATGTGTCACGGGGAACCTTAATGAGGCCAAAGAGTAGGACAGCGGAACCCTCACGCACTCCTTTCCACTCCAGGCAGGGAGAACCAGTTCAGTGCAACAGCCATAATTTTTACATTCATAGCTGCAGGTGAGGCAGTGGCAGTGGATAGGTTTTTATCACAGGCTCACACGCACAAAGAGAGGTGAGGGCTTGTGAAGTGTACACAGTGAAAAGATCATGATGACACTGGCATTGTTCTACCTTTTTAAAGGTCATAAATTCTCCAATATCACTGGGATTGTTCCTCTGAACAACCCCCCCCCCCCCCCCCCCCCCCCAAAAAAAAAGAAGGAATATAAATGTTTAATTCTGTTGAGTGGCAGGTTAAGGTGAGGCAAGGATAATACCCTGACAGGAACGTTAACTTCAATTTCCTTTTCTGTTTCAGCACCTTATGCTTTTCTGAGGCTTAATAAAACTACATCAAGTGAGGCAGTTACGGTAAGCAAGGAGAGAAAGAAAACGGGACAAAATGGCACAGCCTGCGAAACACAAAAGGGATGAATGTAGTCTATGGCAGGCTGAGGAATTTCGCGTGCAAAAGGCAGAAATAAAACTGGTCAAGGTCAACTACAGCCAACGCATGAAATAATACATCGATTCATCTAATAGAATTTCTCCCCCTCGTCTCTGAGAAGGGAAGCTGATTTCCCACAATGGTATTTATGATTCCTGTGATCTTTATTCAGTTCGGGCTTTTGTTCTACGCTCTCTCTTGAACATTTCTTTTTTGTAATAACTGTCTAATGGATAGTGAAAATTTCATAAAGAACCACAAAACCAATGCATAAAAAGATTATGAGGACTGTATTGGCCGTATTGTCAGGCTGTATTGTGAGTGCTGTATCAAGTGCCCTTTTGGGACCCATAGTCACGTGGCCACTCTTGGCAGAGCGGCTGTGAAAATGAAGTGAAAACGTACCTATGCACCAATGTACCTACCTCTACCTCTACCTATGTAACTACCTCAACAAGTCAGGACTTAAGGCTCCTCCAGGTACAGACCTAACACAAATGTAGAACAGCAACACCCAACAATCAGTGTTCTTCCCCAAAAATTCGTATTCAACAGGTTAAAAAGCAGTTGTGAGAATAAATGAAAGAGTAATTTCTACCAGGTGTCACGATAAATGCAGATTCCCTGACTGATGCGGCTTGATTCTTTGCGCAGCTTCTATGAAAGTTCTCCCGCTTTTCTTGAGTTGGAAAGCATTGGACAGTATGGCAAGAACATGGCTGCGTCATCCATCAAGGCCACAACCTTTCATTTAGGGTGTTTAAACGCAAACACAACTGCTACCTGACAGCAATTAATCAAACCGCGATGAAACAAATTTCACGGTGGCCATGAAACTGCTCACAAAGGCATTGTGTTAAATGGTTATACTTTAGATGGAAGGTCTTGGAATTTCTTAGATGGTACAGTAATTGTACTTGCTCAGGGACTCTAAACAGAATTCCTTTAGAAAAAAAAAAATCAAAACAAGGGTTGAATTAAATGGCCATCATTCATCCACTCTTGTCTCAAATGTGTGAGATGCCTTGTGTGGTAAAAACGTTGCCCTTCTTCCAGAACCAAAGAGAGGGTCATTTTGGGCTGAATGTGTTCATGTTTGCAAAGTGAAATTAAACTGAGAATTGGTCCTGGAGTTACTTTGAAACAATAAAGAGAATAAATAAACAGTCCACCCCCCAATCCACTGGGCTCACATTCATTAGCAGAGAACTGTGGGAGGTCTATGAAAAATGCTCTCTGACATGGATATTGTTCTGAAATATTAACAAGGTCATATCAGAGAGTCTCACTGAGCTTGTTAATGGGAATTTTGGCTTTTGTTTTAGAACTTAAAAGGGTCATTTTTCTTCTCTTTTTCCCTCGATAATGGGGGAGAAAAACATTGGTTAGTTTGTCAGCTACTGTCTATGCTGTCTCTTCTATGACTAAATTTGCATGTGACTGATCCCTCAGTTCGATCTGTAAGTTTTGCATCCTTTTTTAGCTTTTGTAAAATTTAAAACTTGTAGATCAAGTGTATAGTGAGTAAGACCAGAGGTATGGTCAGTTTTAAAAGGAGAACTAGGAAAGTTCTATCATGGGGAACCAAAAGGAGAAGTATATGAGAACAGAGGAGTTCTAAACGTCTCTTTAAAATGTGGAACCACTGCTAATGCATCAAGGGTTCTACAAGTCAGGAAAGAAAGGGTCAAGGAAGTGGCCTGAGACATGCCCAACAGTGCAGTGTGTGTGTGTGTGTGTGTGTGTGTGTGTGTGTGTGTGTGTGTGAGAGAGAGAGAGAGAGAGAGAGAGAAAGAGTCAAAGTTGTAACAAAATCTGTTTTCCACGTTTTGGTGAAATATTTCACCTCTCTCATTATTCACTGCACTCATTCCTGCTACCAACCTGTTAAGGTACAATTAAGTCTTCCAACTGCTCCTTTTGCATGCCAGATTATGCAGCCAGATTAAGCAAGTTTCCTTCTGATTAATTGAATAAGATAAGTTCTGCTTAATTGAATCACCAGCGTTTACCGGGTGAGAAGCATGTGAGCACTCTGGCCCGGCTCCCGACGGCAGACATGTCACAGGTAGGGACGCCTTGGCACAGGAGTGGGGGGGCCTCGTTCACACCTGTAGAGAGACAAGAGAAGGCACTGGCACATAATCAACACCTCCTAAATAGACCCATGATCCCAAGCGGCGGGGATGAGGCGCGGCACGGCCGCCATCACCACTGCTGCAGCTCGCTTGCATCCGAGGTGACTTCATTTCTCAAAACGTTGCTGGAGAGCGTGCCGCGGCGTGCTGTAGTCTGGGAAAGACGAGAGCGTGTGCGAGGCCCACTGTTAGTCACCAGAAGAGAAGAATGGAGGTGGTGTTCAGTGGTTTTCACAGTATATGTGTAATAGATGTTTTTATGGATGTATGAATAAATGTTATATATGTTGCATTACAGTGTTGTCCTTTAGCAGATGCTGTCCAGAGTTACTTTCATATGTCACAGTTTTTACATGGAAGCCATTTATACAGCTGGATATTTTACTGAGGCAATTCTGGTTAAGTACCTTGCCAAAGGGTACAGCAGTAGTGTCCCAGTGGGGAATCGAACCAGCAACCTTTCATGTATGAGCCTTAATCCTTACAGCTATGTTTCACTGCCACCTGACAGTATATTGATATGCACATCATATCAAGTTTCATTTAATCTGTTCAAGTCTATTCATATTCTGTTTATTGGGCAGTATATATTCACATTTAAGTATACATTTTCTGTTTGGCATAATATAAATACTGCATGCTCACAGTATAGGATTACTGGAAATCATACAATGAAAAAAAGGGAAAAAGCAACAGCTGATAATAGTGTTTTGGTTTTTAAGACAATGTACAATTTTTTCCCCACTACTTTAAAGTGAGGAAACGTACAAGTTTTGCGCTGATCTCATAAGGCTTGGGACTGCATGATGTGATATGACGTTACTTTGTATGTGCTAAAAGGGCTAAATGGAGTTTCCGAAGTGCACTGGCCTCCTTATAAAAGCACATCCAGCCCTGAGGTATGTGTGAGAGGGCGAAGGAGAGAGCATTATGCTGAGATGACTTGACGAGGCAGACGGGAAATGAACGCCTCTAATGGCAATCTGCGGCGCGAAGCGGCGATCGATAGCAGCCCTCCAGGTTAAGAAAGGATTTCTCGAGGACTGCCTGCAGGAGCTGTCAGAGCTGCCGGCGCGCTGTTCACAGTTTCGTCCTCTCCCGCTTCACTGATACCTTGCTCGCTGGCAGAGTAAATGCAGTGTAATGTAAAAAGTGCCTTTTAAAAAGCCTCTCTGTGAGGGCGAATGTGTGGGGGCTCAGAAAGCCTAGGGGGTATCGCTGTGCCTGGTGCTGCCGAATTCGGGTCAGCTGAGGGCAGGTGACCTCACGCGCGGGTCCGTCTGTTTGGGCCGCCTGTGTCAGCCTCAGAGCAACACCGCTCGTGCTGGTAGGCTGAACACCTGGGTCCCTCCTGTCACAGAGCTGGCCATGACTGATGTCTGTTCTGATTTGCTGATTGAACCTCTTAAGCATTGTGATTGGCTGAGTAAACCCATCAAACAGCAATGGTGAAGGGAGCTGTGACATCACAACAGGTCCGTGTTCTCTCTCAGTGTTCTTTAGCAACCACGCTGTCAGACTGCCCCTCTCACTGCTCCTCGTCTTTTTGGTGCTCAGCAAAACACGCTGAATATACAACGCTTGTAGTGACTATATGAAAATGACTCTCTGAGGCATGGGGCATCTCTCTCTCTCTCTCTCTCTCTCTAAAACGATGATACCTTATAGCCTGAATCTGAATTGCTATCCAGAATTAGGGCCATCCTTCATCCTTCAACCATTATGCCAAGTGTCAGTGTGGCATCCTTTATGCTGCACTGATGCACATCACTATTTACAAAGGATGCTTTTCAAGCTTACCTGTTGGTGTCTGAGTTTAACTGCAACAGCATTCATCTCGTCGATGGTCCCATTCAGCACACAATTCAACAGCGACTGCGGCACAGTCTTTTGACTCCCATTAGCATCTCTTAAAGGGATTAAAGTATCGAGCGCTAATTCAGTTAGCTCTCTTTGTGCGTCTGTAGAGTCTTGCCAAGGTGACTCCTCCAATTCAGTGCCACGGACTTCAAAGTCACTTTGAGAGCGATGAGAGGGAAAGACAATTATCTGGGGCTCAGGGACATCAGAAGTGGGGATGGGGCCATGCCATTCTGGGGCAATTACAGCGCTCTCTGTGTGTGATGTTTCTGTTTACAGTGTTTAAATCAAATTTGATTTAAATCTAAATTGCCTTTTAAAGATTCCATCGCATCCTTGATTATTTTGTGAGACCTAGACATGTATTATTTTCCTCAATTATGTTTATTTAGAATTTTGATTACAAATATTGCAAGCACCTTTGCATGTAATTGAAGAACAAAAAAAAAAATAGCATTCAAATTCACGAAGGAGCCCTTTTAGTCTCTGACTTTATATTGGTTGCCCAAAACTTTGTCTTTAATTTGATTTGTAAATCAACACGTCCCCTGAAAGAAAATCGTGTTGCTTTGTTACCTAGATGTACATAAAGCCAACCATTTAAATGTAAATGAAACTAAAATACCATTCCACAATATGGCTATTTTCTATATTACCATTTTATTTTCTATTAAAGATTATCTGCATGTAGAATGGCTGCCATTTCTACAGAAGTGAACATTTAAAGAAAAAACGAACAGCTCAGGATGTGTGCAAATGCAAAGGGAGATGAAGTCCTGTTTCCCCTCCGATGACTGGAGTATTCACAGCGGGTTTCCCAAAGTTACGCATCATTTTAGTCAGCAGATAATCTTGGCGTGGAAGACAATAGATGAAACCTATACATCAAATGTGCATTATAATATTCAATTTCCCCTCAGAATAACCACTGCGTTCCATGAAATGGCACCAGTAATGAGGGACATTTGTTTCCACGTTATAATGTTGACATGCATATTCTCCATAAGAACCCATAAAACCGTCGAGCCACAACCTTAAGGAGACTTTCTAACACAGGCCTACATCTAATGGGAGGAGAAGATGGAGAGCAAAGCTCAAGGGTAGATTTATAAACTAATATCTCTAAAAAAAGAAAACTATGAACTAAATATGTCAACAACACAAACATGTCACAGATATAACAAGGCCATGGATCACTTCTCTTCTTATTGGTGAAATAAATAAATAATGCCACTGGGACACCGTTTCAACACCCCCAAGTAGATCATATTTTTAACACTGAAATTTGAATGAATCTTTTAAATAAAGATGCAAGAGAATGCACAATTGTATTAAAAGGTGTAATAAACAAATAAATAAAACCAGAGGGTGATGGGAAGCAGCGGCCATTTTTCACAGCTGCAGAGGACAACATCAAAATAAGGCTGTAGGTGAAATAAGGCTGTCACAGTAGTGGTTCCACAACATCCTTATGAGATCTGAAATAAAGAAAAAAAAAACAAGAAACAAGATGTTGAATGAGATCACAATAAATCTTTGTGTGTTTTTCAAACTGAGCCTTACCTAAATCAGTGTGTAAATTTTGAGAGGTGTTACCGCTTTCCATTCGAACCTCTGTCCCGCTCTCAGTGCTGGTGGCGGCTGCGCCTGACTGATTCTGTCATTCCGCTGGGTTTTCGCCGTGTAAACACGCCGGGGCAGCGCCAGGGCGTGTGACTATATTTGCCCCCCCGCGCGGGGACGGAGATCGAAGCGTTCTGAAAAGGAGCACGCGAAAAAGCCAAAATGATCCACCTCCCCCTGGAACCTGAGGGCAAAGAAAAAAGAACTGCAAATAAATAAACGCAAGTAAACTGAAGCGTGATTGTCTGCACAGAGGGAGCATGGAAGACGTAGACGGAATACAGATTACGCGCAGAACATGGGTAAACACAGACAGAACATTTGAAAACACAGGGTCCCATAAATAAGCACAGAAAATGGATACACACTGACGGAACATTGGTAAACACAGGCAGCACAGATAAACACAAACAGAACACCAAAAAACATACATGGGAACATAAGAATGAACCCACAGCAAGTGCACCAAAGCATTCCAGAATAAATGGCTTCTCCAGTATGCTCACTTATCCCTTAAGTCCTTTACTGATGCTTTACCTGTCAAGTGTAGGCATTAAGGCTTCAAAGAAAAAGACTACTGTAGAGACTTGGTGTAATCATTTTTATTATCTTTATGTACAGTATGTTTTAATGTGACTGCATTTGCCCCTGATGATTGGCTTTGGTGATGTTAGTGCCATTTTGCTACATGGAGAGCCACTCATACGGAGGCACTTGTTCTGATAAAAGCGTCCCTCAACAGGCAACAATGATCGAAAATCGTCCTCTTATGCTCTACCTTTACAGCAGAAAGGTCAGCCACTTAACCTCTGCTTTGCGATTTGTCTGGGCACCAGGCAGGAAAGAAAGGAGTCAACAGCTCTACCATTAATGCGGATGTGGCCAGCTTTGCATCTGGATAAAGACTCCATTCATGGCTGTGGAGATGTATCGATGTGGAAAAATTCATGACAGTTCTTCAGTTTTACACGGTGGCCCTTGAGGGTGAATGAATGGTTGCTTTCAGTGAGATACTGGTATTTGTATGCATAATATGGATGTTAAACGAATGCAATCGTAGCCTTGTTAAGGTGGGGTTGAGGAGGAAGAGGAGGAGAGAAGTGGGGGCTTATTGCTGTCCGTGGTAGAGGAAAGCTGGCAGATCATTAGTTCAGTAAATTTAACAGATGCCTTCCCCAATCTGTTTTGAGTGTGATCCCAGGAGAATGTTTCCCCCTTATAGTGGGTAGGGGCACTCTCCCCAGTGTGTGTGTGTGTGTGTGTGTGTGTGTGTTGTGGGGGGGGGGGGGTTAAACTTTTCCTTTGATCATCAGGTCGATGCTCAGATGCCTTGCTCATTTGCATAACATGGTCTGACACTTTTACTTCAACTATCAATCATCGTAAGCCCCCCCCCCCCCACCCGCCCACCCAATTGAGTCCTCTGCTTATTCATCCAAGCACAAAAGATTGATTCCACGTACTCCCCCCCCCCCCCCCCCCTTATCTGCTGTGCTGGAATTTTTGCTGAATGATGAAGCACCCGGCGGGGTAATGGCAAACAGTAAGCATGTAGATTCGGGAGGAATCTGTCTCCCTTTGGAGCGGGCGAGGATCCTAATGTGAGTACACTGGACTGTATATTCTCTCACTGCAGTCTCCTGTTAAGAACGCCATCCCTCCTCCTCTCAGCTCTTCGGAAGTTTTTTGAGGAGTGGGATGCTGCCGGTGAGCAAAATGGGAGTTGGGATAAACGGTCTTGGTTTTCAATGAGTGATTTCAGGTTATACAGGAGACCCCAGCATATGACTCCAACACCTGGGGTATTACACGTTTTCATCATGTATTTCACAAGTTTATCTCATTGTTACGTCAATACATGTATTAATCAGTTGTTTGTGGCATTAACACGTTACATTGAATATCTTTTTGTGTATCTGGAACAAATTCCCCCATTGGGCCTAAGTCTTTAATTGACACAGTTCTTTGTTCATGGATTTCTCCATTTATGGCTATGTTGAGAATATGTCTTCCACAAATAGTGAAGATCTACTTTATTTCTTATGTTCTGTGAACTTCTCCACAGATCGTTATTGTCTACATTTATCAAAATGGCTGTTTGCAACATTGAAAATATTGCCCTATAGGTCAAACAATTTGAAATAAAGATGGGAAATAACCAACACAGACATCCTCGGTGTCATAAATGTTATGCATTATTCATGTGTTGTTCATTTAGAAGTAGCTTCGGCCAGCATGGTGAGAATATTATACAGTACTTGAAAAAACTGAATGAATTTTGCCAGGAGGATTGTCTGTGAACATATATAACACAGACACACAAATACACATACAGGAGAAATCAATTTTCAAGTACTGTAATGCACTAAGAACACTAGCCATTTGCAAAGTGATTTTTTTTCTAAGAAGGGTGGAATAATTACTTTAATTCTGAAACATCAGGACAGAAAAAAGCCCAATAGTGCACTGGGGTTAGGGGAACAGCTGTTGCTTCGCAAACCAATGACACTTAAGTAAAGAAATTACCGAAAGCTTTTTTTTTCCTTTACTGCACATTGTGTCCTTGCTTGTGAGATATGAGGTATAAATATATTCTGCAGGTTTCCAGGGGTCATTTGCACATAATTAAGGAATACAAAGACATATGGTGCGGTTGCTTCTCCAAATATTGCGGGTGTAGAAAACATTTAATGTCGATGTTATTGAATATTGTATTGGTAATAATAGCAACATAAGTGTGATTCTAACAAAAGGGCTACAGGTCTTTCAGGGATATTTTTCACTGAACAGTGGGCACGGCTTGTTCCAGCAGATGCTTGTGTGCCTGTTCAGAGATGAAATAGACTGCTGTGTCAGGATATGTATTTGAACCTATTTGTCCTGTTGACAAGAGCAGCAGCAGACACTGTGGATGAGACTACTTGGTTGGATCCCCTTATTGGTGCCATCTAGGGGTGTGATTAAGGTACTGCTGCTACCTTGGGGGAGCTTTTCAGTCAGTGAGCAATTGAGTAGATTGACTAGAGCTACTTAGTCAGCCATATTTTCAGTAAGTGATAGTTCCTATGTCAAATATTGACAAGGTATTAACATGGTATAAATATGTGTACGCTTAATCAGACTGTAAAGTATAGTATAAATATTTAATGTTGCGGCATGCAGTAAATGATGAAAATGACAGGACACAGAGAACAGCAAGACACAAAAAATGAAAGTCTTCCTTACAGGACAAGCAAGGCAGTGCAAAGTCTCAAAGGTTCAGATAAATAGATGTTCATAAGATCCCTCTCAAGAGTTTAGACGAGTGAACACATTTTTACTTTCCTTCTCTTGTCCTTGTTCTCCCTGGTCTATGTCATTATAAGTCTTTGGCATAAAACTACAAATTGTGGCTTTTTTTTAAATCAATATTGTGCACACAGATTGCCAGTAAAAGGTGGGGATGTGTATATGTGTGGGGTGCTGCCCGGTATGGAGGCTGCCTGGTATGTCAGTGACACAATATAAATTCAGTGATACCAACCTGAAAATGTGACAAAAGTCACACACATGCTCACACGTTCTCCTTTGTGAGAAGGAGATGTCTAGTTCAGTACTTATGACTCTCCAGACAGTACCAATGTATCTGCTTGCAAGTGTGGGGGTTGGCTGTTTGACATGGGTATAAGGATATTCATGTTTGGCTTGGGGTCCTGTGAAGTGATGACACTTCACCATTATGACAAAGTTGTTGAACCTGCCACTGGGACATCATAAACAAGGAAAAAGGTGAAGATAGGGTAAAGGAGAGGTGACATGAACAGTTCCACAGAGAGGAAGAGGTAGGTGGGATTTTAGAGCTAGGTGGGATTTTTATACTTGAGGATCAAAGCAGTTTGTCTAGGTCTGGCTTTGGTTTTAATTGTGTAGGGATTGTCTGAAAACACCTCCTGAATCTTTTTTGGAACTTCAAAAACATAAATCATGTACATTATTTTTTCTGTCAGTAACTGTCCTCCATTTTCTTTAACAATACTGGAACACCATTAACTGCTTTCAAATACAGAAAAGAGAGAGGGAGAGAGAGAGAGATTGGTTTATTTATTGAAATAAGATTAAAGTGATAACTTTGATGGTGGCTGATAAAATATTTCAGCTCATAAGTGCAGTGCTGGGAGAGGACTTAATGGAGGTAGAAGGGAGACGGAGAGGGAGAAATTCATTATGTATAATAAAACAAAAGGTATCATGGGAAATAACAGTGATATTAAAGTCAGAATGACACTCGGCTATATGAAAAATGCAGATTTGAACATTTAAATGATGACTGTGGGGGATGGGAGGGGGACTGCTGATTTGCACATATGATGTCAGCATTTTCAGACCATATACATCACACAGCATACTATTTGCCTAAGTTATTACTGTTATCATCAATACGGGTAATAATAATGCATATTGTTGAAGTACATATACGTGTTATGCTCTATTATGTATTTTGTATGTATTTCACAAATTGTTATACAATTCTTACCATGAAATATTCAAACATTTCAAGTCATATCGCAACTTTTTTATTTGCTGCAAGTATACTGATCAAAATTGAGAATTTTTTGTAGTGTATTTGTACAACTACATTGTTGTAATTGTTGTAATTTAGGTGATACCTCCTTTCAATGGGTACAACGGCAGTGACACAGCCTGGAATTGAACACGCAACCCTTGAGTGCAGAATATTGTCTCCAGTGACCACTGGTCAAAATGACTACAAAAAACCAGATGCATCAAACACTACTGTCTGCAAAGGCTTGCACCTTTTTCCTTTAGAAACCTTTCAAAGCGGGCGTTTACTACAATTCTGTTTTCCTGTTTGTTAACAGAGACACAGCTACAAAGACAGCATCTTGACCTCTGCCCGTTCACAGAGAGTTGCTGAACCTTTCAAAGGGAAGAGCAGAGAGATCTTGTGTGTGGGTGAAAGAGACTGTGCTCTAAAGATTTCTGAATAAGTCAGTTAACATTCATCTGTTTATGTGTGGTTGCAGTTCACTGTACTCTGTGCCCCGGGTCTAGCTGAACAGCTCCGTTCAGCCAGAAGAATGAGGGAATGGCAGGCTCATGTGGTCACGGCCTTCAGATGAACAGAGGCGGAGACAGCCCGGTTTCTCTTATGCTAACTGAACCACTGCTAGGACAGCAAGCAGTACTGCAGGGCACAATCTAACTCTGCACAAAAGGGCTTGCAAGCTCCTGATGGAAAGGAGCACGGTGATAGACCTCTCAAGAAGACTCGGTGGTTGGCTCAAGTGAGGAAACAGTGGTTGGCAGTCACAGAACCGCAACCGTGAAGCCACAGAATTACAAAACCATAACCACTGAGCCACTGAGCCACAACCCCAGAATTAAAGCACTACGACCATAAAACCAGGATTCAGTAGGTATGGATTTTAATAAAATAAATGACAAGTGTTTTGATGATGAGGGTATGAGGTAGAGCTCTTTGTTTGGAGTCTGGGGGAGCAGTCGCACCTTGCCATGGGCCCCATTGGACATAATACATGGGAATAGAAATAAGGAAGAGGTGAGGTGGAGGAGGGATGCCGTGAACAGCTCACATAAGAAGGAAGTGGCGCGTGGATTTTTTATACTTAAGGATGGGACAGGTTTTTTGATTGCGAGGGGGTTTGTCTAAAAATTCTCCTCTTGAATCTTCATTTGGAAATTCAATTGTAGGACTAAAACCACAGAATCTTACTCTCAAAAAAATATCCAGCAAGCCACAGAGCCACTGAACTACAAAGGGAGGGGTTGGCAGATAACATGGATATACAGTATGTCACAGTACCAAATAATGAGGTCCATTAAAATATCATCAGCAATGATCCTTCCATGGGAATGTATGTATATAAATAGTATCTAACACCATGATATTACACTCCTGTTGTCCGTGCATCTTCTTGATTGCATAGATGCTCTCTTTTCCTCTGAAAGGGCCCCATATTCTCAAGTATTGCCTTAAGTAAGCTTTTGTTGAACTTTGATTCTACTCCTAATCCCACTAGTGTAGGGGTGCTATTACAGTGAGGTTGTTTCTTCTGTGATACAGAGCCCTTCAGAACACTGGGATCTAAATCTCCCCCCGCCCCACCAAAGGCCGATACTGGAACATGGGCTTGTTATGAAAAGCTCAGGAGTGGCTCCTTTGGTTTGAAGAAGCACTGGAGATCAGGTGTAATTTTAACCCTTTGTACACAGATCCTATCTCCTCCTCCCACTCCTGACATCTCCATAACTTGAGGCTTCAGTGCATCACCTTTCCCACCAAAAAAGCTACCACTTCATTTCTTGTCTCAGTTTGTAGCTGTCAGTTTTTGACCAGAACCTTCCTTTTCCATCTGTTTAGTGCAGTAAATGTGTTGATCTGTTTTCAAACGAAGGGGAACTGTAGACACCGAGGAGTTCCCGCCAGCAATCAGCGTAAAAATCTGTCTAACATTGCCCGGGGATACAGGGGGATGGGGCTCTGTTTTGACCAGGTTCTCAAGAGGAACTGTCGTCTTCCATTGAACCATTTAAATGTATCAGTAATTATATGCGCACAATAAGTCTTTTGGTGGCATTGCACAGTGGTGACAGAATCCACACATAGCTGAAGGCCACCAGGAGTGGAGCTGGCACGTCTACCTGCTGCAGGCGGTAGAGGCGATGGTAAAGCTGGGGTAGTGTTTCATCCAGAGGCACAGCTGTCTTCTCACAGGCTGAGGGACACAGGGGCTGTGTCAAAACTGGCCTCGTGAGGTCTGTATCCCCCCCCCACCTCCCGGCTTAGAGAAAGCTTCCGTTTGCATGCAATTTTCATTTCTCTTCATCTGCCCATTCACATTGCCTTTCATTATTTCTTTCATCTTACTGATTCAATAAGGGACAAACATGGTGTTTTCCGAAGCTGCTGGAGATGGTAAATCACAGTCGGCAGGAGAAGCAGGAATCAGGTTTGCGGATCCCCCCGGGACAGGCATCGGCGGGCCGTGATTGGTGTGCTGTGACGCTCCCCACAGGATGTTTGTGTGGGTAAAGCAGATGGAATGTGTGGATGCCTGATGGCTGAGTGGTGACAAAATAAGGTTTTCATTTCATGTGGGTGTTTTGGGGGGGTGGGGGCGAGGGAGGAAAGAAAGTCTGGATGGGCCTGGTGAGGCAGGCTCCCAGACCACTGACATTAATTAAAATAATTATTTGCTGTTAAAATAAATCATAAAGGACTTGGCTAAATGGCTGTTGTGGTGTTATCATCATTGCTATTAGTGGTGATCACAATAATAGTCATAGTAATCATCAGTTGTGGTAAATAAACAAAACAGCAATGCAATAAGGTGCAAACACAAGATACACTATATGGCCAAAAGTATGTGGACACCTGACCATCACACCTATATGAGCTTATTGGACATCCCATTCCAAAACCATGGGCATTAATTTGGAGTTGCCCCCCAGCCCCCCCCCCCCACCCCCCATTTGCAGCTATAACAGCCTCCATTCTTCTGGGAAGGCTTTACACAAGATTTTGGAGAGTGTCTGTGGGAATTTGTGCCCATTCAGCCAAAAGAGCATTTGTGAGGTCAGGCACTGATGTTGGATGAGAAGACCTGGCTCGCAATCGGCGTTCTAATTCTTCCCAAAGGTGTTCAATGGGGTTGAAGTCAGGGCTCTGTGCAGGCCACTGGAGTTCCTCCACGCCAAACTTGTCGAACCATGTCTTTATGGACGTTGCTTTGTGCACAGGGGCACAGTCATGCTGGAACAGGAAAGGGCCTTCACCAAACCGTTGCCACAAAGTTGGAAGCATACAATTGTCTAAAATGTCTTTGTATGCTGTAGCATTAATGTTACCCTTCACTGGAACTAAGGGGCCTAGTCCAAACCCAAAATCCAAATTCAAACCCTGAAAAACAGTCGCAGACCATTATCCCTCCTCCACCAAACTTTACACTGTGCATTCTGGTAGGTAGTGCTCTCCTGGCATCCGCCAAACCCAGAGTCGTTCATCAGACTGCCAGATAGTGAAGCGTGATTCATCACTCCAGACGCGTTTGTACTGCTCCAGAGTCCAGTGGCGGTGTGCTTTGCACCACTCCAGCCATCACTTGGCATTGCGCATACTGATGTTGGGCTTGTGTGCAGCTGCTCCTGATGCACAGCTCTTGTGCTGATGTTGCAGCCAGAGACCGTTTGGAACTCTGCAGTGAGTGATTCAACAGAGGATAGGCGGTTTTTACATGCTACGCGCTTCAGCACTCGGCAGCCCCCGCTCTGTAAGTTTGCATGGTCTACCGCTTCGTGGCTGTGCTGTTGTTGCTCCTAGACGCTTCCACTTGACAATAATAGCACATACGGTTGATTGGGGCAGACCTAGCAGGGCAGAAGTTTCAAAAACTGACTTGTGGCAAAGATCGCATCCTATGACAGTGCCACGTTTAAAGTCACTGAGCTCTCTAGTACCACCCATTCTACTTCCAGGGTTTGTCTATGGAGATGTCATGACTATGTGCTTGATTTTATGTACCTGTTAAAAATCGGTGTGGCTGAAACACCTGAACTCAATAATTAGGAGGGGTGTCCACATACTTTTAGCCATATAGTGTAGATTCAAATCTGCATGGATTTTGGAATACCAGAATGCATAATACATGGCCATTCATTCATGCATTGCATCTTCCTTATAACTATAATATGTAATTATATGTACTCATAAAATTAAATGGACACGGTAAGATGGAAAGGGGTAAGAGCATCTGCTAAATGCTTGTAATGCATGTGTATGTGTGTGAGTATGTAATGCAATGTAAGCTTATGACAAGAACATGATGACGCTATTGGAAGATTATTTTAATGCTTCTATTACAATAAGGTTGTCATAAGGTTATGATGAGGTGAAGATAAAGTTACGAAAGGGGTACAACAACTTATTAGGTTATTCTGAGCTTTGGGACTGAAAGCTGTCTGTGGAGGCGGGCACCGTGGATCACGGAGTTAATTGACGTCGGAGGTGAAATGAGGCCCCGGCGTCACCCGCTCTATTTGGAGCAGAGCAGCTCAAAGACCCGAGCGCAGACAGCACAGGGGGTAGGTGGCTGTTTCCCCCATTCCTCGCCCAAAAGAGGCTGTCGACGGGGTTTGACTGGGGAGCCCCAGGAAGGCACACGTTAAAAGGCTCCTTTGTAGGAGAGGCAGCTCTTGAGCGAGGGACGTCCCCCTCGCCTGCACCAGGTGATGAAAGACAAAGAGACGCTTTCTTATTTAGCAGGATGCATCTCTTCACTGATAACAAATCCTTGCAGGGTGAAAAAGGGGGAAAAAAATGACAACACCAGGGGGAATGTACACATTTTTTTCCTTTTCTTTAAGTTTTAATTTTTGTCCCATTGTGTTATTCTTTAATGCGTATGCTCCCAGTTGGCGGGATTGCGACATCAGTGGATTTTCATTCAAAGATGCAGAAGATGTGACAAGAGTTATACTTCTACGTTGAACTTTCTCAAACAGCTTTGATTAAGTGGAGGAAAGGGTTTTATAGTTTTGGTCCAGCCTGCAGTTTGGTGTTATCAGTCCACTGTTCAACAACCAAAAGAGTAAACGTGTCTTGATTATGAGTTGTGATTAATGTGACTCAGTTTCATTTTTATTGCGACTGAGTTTTTCAGTGTTACTGGGTGAATTCGATCCTCTGCAGGGTTATTTTTGCCTCATGGATGGAAAGCAACATGAATTAGTTGTGAAGAATCAAACACTTTTAAAGTATAAAATGAGTCCTTGTCCTGAGTAGTAAAAATGCAGTTTTTTGCCCTTTATACCTTTTCTGATTATGGATGGATCTGATGATGATGGATTGTATTTATATAGCGCCTTTCAAGGATTTCAAAACAATTTCCAGTGTGGAGTAGTGGTTGGGGGGGGGGTTGTGTGTGACTCACCTCAGCCTCCACCAATGCGTAGCCTCCAGCTGGGTGATTCATGGCGTTTGAGTCATCTGTGGTGGAGGGTGGCGGTATTTTAAACCCATCAACGAGGAATTACTGAGAAAATAAAAAGGCAAAAGATGACACTTTGCACTGGATGCGCACTGAACACAGAGGATGTGCCTGTATGTGTGTGTGTGTTCTGTATGTGCGTGTGTGTGTGTGTATGTGTGTGCATGTGTGTGTGTGCTCGCTTGCGTGTGTGTGTGTGTGTGTGTGTGTGTGTGTGTGTGTGTGTGTGTGTGTGTGTGTGTGTGTGTGTGTGTGTGTGTGTGTGTGTGTGTGTGTGTGTGTGTGTGTGTGTGTGTGTGTGTGTGTGTGTGTGTGTGTGTGTGTGCGCGGAGCGAGGGGTTAATCCCGGACTCTCTCGGAGCGATGTCAGGCCTGGCCCAGCTCACAGCTGGTTCCTCTTACTGTCCGAATTCCTCCGGAACCCCACGCTCCGGCTCTCCCGCCAGAACCGTCATTAACTTTCCATTCTGTGGTGGTGCCTTTTTTCGTTTGTCCCGGGGAGCCACCAGCAGACCAAACTATTTCTTAATTAAAAAACAGAATGGGTGGGGGGCAGGGGGGGACAAAGAAAACAGGGTGGACAACTGAACTGTCCTTTCCATCATTACCACAGAAGCGCTGCTAGATGGGGTGGGAGCACTTAGAAGATGAGTGCAGATTTTGGTGGCTGAAATGCCCAACAAAGGGACGATGGCACGCAAAGTCACAAAAATCAAAGTCACAAAATGAAAGCGTTTCTGTCACAGCGCAGACACATTTGTCTGTCTGTCTGTCTGTCTCCAGTGCTCTGACCTGTATTGTCTGTGGGGTGTTTATCCTTCTCCACAGGAAGATGGACAGGAACTAACTAATCTGACAAGATGCTCCTATGACAACACATCAAATGTTCAGCTCTACCTGCTTTTACTCATAGTCCCTTACACGTGTTTTACATACACAGACATTCAGCACAAGTTTCGTACCCGCATGCATTCATGCATTTGGAATTCCAACTTTTAATGTGGTACTGAATCTTGCATTATAGACCCATTAACAATAACGACAGGCAGTTACAGATATTAACAAGGGTTGGTCGTTGGCATATCGAGCTGTTCCATTCCACTAATCCTGCAGCTTACGACTAATATCATGTGTACAAAACAAGAATTGTTGGTTGGTTGACTTGGATCTTTATTCTCATTGTACAATTATGATGATGATAAGGCACTGCTCCCCTAGCACTGTAATTGCACTTTCTGTAATTGCATGTTCCTTTTCCTCAAACAGCTTTTAACTCGGGCTGAACTTCCTCGCTCCGGGATGACACTGGTTGGCCGGCTGGGGAGTGCTGGAAGGGCCCTTCCCGTCCGAGCCGAAGGAGATCACTGGCTGTTCTGCATCACCACGGCGACACCTGCTGTCCCACTACCCACCTGTCAGTCACCCCGGCCGGGGGAAGATGTCCGCACCGAGAAAGCGCCTGTACCTGTACAACATCCCTGATCGGCGAGCCAGCTGGAGAACAGAGAGGGAGGAAAAGAGACAAAAACTGAACACTGACGTTTATATTATATGGATCCGTTGGTCTAGCTGCCTGTGTATAGAGAGACAAATTCAATTCAATTCAATTCATTTTAATTTGTATAGCGCTTTTTACAACACAAGTTGTCACAAAGCAGCTTTGCATTGTTCCCAGGCCTGAGACCCCCTGAGAGCAAGCCTAAGGCAACAGTGGCAAGGAAAAACTCCCTATCAGGATGAAACCTTGAGCAGAACCCAGCTCAGAGGGGGAGCCCACCTGCTTCTGGCTGGCACTGGGCAGATAGAGTTAAAGACAAGTTATACAGTGTACTTTAAGACATTTAAGATCGATAGACAATAGTAATTAGCAGCAGAGTGATTATAAGAATGTCTCCTAGGATGTCCAGTTCTTGGAACGCAGTTGGCTTTGATGGGCAGGGCAGCGAGGTAGCAGGACTGGAAATCGGGATGAGACGCTTGGGCTACAGCTCCGGACAGAAGCCCGGAGCAGGGATAGGAAGCAAACAGAAAACAGTGATTAGTGGATGATAAGAATGGCAGGGATGTAGAACAGAGAGGCAGGAGAGGAGGGGCAGTGAAAAAGGTGCCAGTGTGCAACAAGGAAAAAACAAAAAAAAAAAACAAATGAGGATTAATCCTCTTTAGCAGCAATCTGTGCTTTGACCGCCAATTGGTTTTGATTGCTGTTTTTGCATTAGCCTTGTTCGGATTGCTTAAAAAGGTAAGGTTAGTATAGTAGCTGAATATGTTTACATTTTATGTGCCTGTCTAATTGATATGTTCTCTTCTCTGCACTTTTATCTGCCTTTGTACTGTTGCAGGCTATGTTCACATTTCCTTTCAGAGGTAGATCTTAAACTGCTTGCAGCTCAGACCTCACTTACTCCCACCTCACTCAGGTGGGAGTTCTCTGTGGTGCAGGTGACCTTGGCTGGCCTGGATGTGCACTGCACAGGTGTGTGGGGACCGGCGAAACCCTTGCAAACTGTCTCAGACCTCTGCTATTGAGTGTGCTTGACGTCTAGCGTCACCGTTGAAATGGCTCCACTTAAGAACGTTCAGCTTGTTCAGATTAACTTGAAAAAGGAGGTGGAACATGTTGGCATTGAGACTCCTTGAAAAAAGCTCCGTCTTCGTTAGCCATTGCCTCCCAACATTGACTGCTTTGAGTGTTCTGGGCTTTTGAACTGCTCAGAATTAGTTGTGTGCTTTAACAGGAGCTGAACATTTCATAGAGGCCGATTCTGGAACTTTCTGCTTTTCCTTTCTTTTTAAAATTGGTTAAAATTAGATTGCAGGAACAATGAAACCAAAGCAATCTTTCTCCTTGGTTTCGGAGTCACATAATTAAGGAAAGCCTTTTGAAAGAGGTAGCACAGCATGTGTCGGTGGTGGTCTGACTTTTATAACTTGGCAGCGTAGCCACGGCGGGAACTGGAATTCCAGACTAATGCCCCTTAAAAAAATGTGGATAAAATGCAATTTTCTTTTGAAGGGCGGTGAGCAGATGTCAGAATTGCCACCAAATGTTGCGGAATCCCCTCTGCCGTGCCACCGCCGCTCCTTCGGCCATTAACGCTAACACGTTCAGGATGAGAGTGGAAACTGTGCCAGTCGGACAGCACCAGCGCCCGTTGAAGAAAAGAGCAAAGGTGAAAACAAAAAGCAAGAGCAACGAGCAGCGCGTGATTGGTCATTTCAGGTGAGAGGAGTGAACCCTTGTCCCTTTGGTTTTCTTTTCCCAGTCTGGCATATATATGGTCAGAATGGCCTTGCCAGAGCTTACTGTGGGGTGACGTCAGGGTGACAACGCAGGTGACGGACCGCTCCCGCGGCGGCTGTGACACGCTGTTACGAAAGCTACGTATTTTAATGGCTGATCAATCAAACATGAAGAAGCCGTTGATTATTTTGAGCACTGTGCACTTCTGCTCACTGAAAGCCAGTGCCCCCCCCCCCCCCCCCCCTCCCCCAGGGGAAGGCGGCTCTGTGAGTGCAGGCACAGTTGTAATAGTCTGCTGCTTTTGACCGCAGACAGAAGGAGGCAAAATGTACAACATGTCTCACTGTAGTCATTCTAGTAATCTACACATCATAGTTGTTTACAGAAGCTACCATTGTTTGGAGTGTCAATATTATTATTATTATCATTATTATTATCATTATATTATATTATATTATATTATATTATATTATTATTGTTCCTGTTAGTAGAAGCAGTATGTTTTTTTAAAGAGTCAAGCATGTCTCAATCAATACATGTGTTTTTCTTTGCACAAAACAGCAGCAGCGACACACCTTTAGGAAAATCTGTTGGAACAGGAGGACTAGAAGATATATATATAGTGCGCTGTGAGGGCATTCAAGGGTTTGCTGTTACACGTAACTTCATTCATCCTGCATGCTGCACATTTCCTGAAAATAACCCAATATCAACACCAAATTTGGCAAAACAATTTTTCTCTAAATGGAACGCTATTGAGCTGAGGAAGACTGCTTTCTCAGTGATTTCTGCCCAGGGTTTTGCTAACTGAGACAGCAGTAGGTACACGATTTTTACACTGCGAGATTCACGCTGTAACACAGATGTCTCCAAGTTGGCAGCGCAGCGGTGATTTACTTCTGAATGAACCGCGATTCATTTAGGTGTGCGAATCTTTGGGCGAGCCGCTATTTAACCACCGCGTCTGCGAGGAACCAGCAGGTCGCCGTTTCACGCAATTATAATTTAAAAAATGAACCACAGTCGCACATATAAAATAAAAAGTAAACTCATCCTCGTGTTCTGTTTCCTTTTTTTCAAAGGGCTATTGATTTGGCGGTACAGTAGGACACTTTATTTGTCAAAAAAAGCTGGCACCGGTTAGGGTCATTGTCACGGTGGGTGGCGTTTAGTCATGCGTTAAATGCTGCTCACCAGCGTGCGGGGCTAATGGGGACGATTCTGACTGATCAATAAAACATGAAGAAGCCATTGATTATTTTGAGCGCCGCGCTCTTCTGCTCATTGAAAGGCAGTGACCCCCTAGGAAGGCGGCTCCGCGATCGCAGGTGCACGGATGCGATAATCTGCTGCTTTTGACCGCGGAGAGAAGGAGGAGAAAAACGAACGACAACACGTCTCCGAACCGGACCGCGGTGGGCAATCAACAGCCTTTTCAGTTCAGCCCTAAGGTTACGCACTGGAGTTATTTTTTTATTGGCCGCCAAGCAGAGTGAAATGCTGGCACGTGAGTGCAGAAGAAACCGTTCAAGTTGAGAACATCAACAAAAAGTAATTTAAATTCATGTCAGCATTTGACGTGTCAAAATTATAAATATCATTATTGTCAGCAATTGTGGTATGTTTTTAAAGAAAGAGTCAAGAATGTCTTCATCTACATTTCAATACATGCATTTTTTTTTTTTTTGCTTCATTTTTTGTGTTTGCCTGCATGCGTGGGTGGATGCGTGTGAACATGTAGACGTGTGTGTTTATAGTGTAAATATATGCATCCATCATATATAATGTATAAAGTATAAAGTTGTGGTTGATTCCTGTATACAGTGAAAAGGTATACAGTAAAAGTCTAAAAAAGAGTGTGTTTGTACATATAAGGATGAGAAGCACATGTGTCTCCATTGTACGATCCCCTCCAAGACTCTTTGCTCTCTTTCAAAGGACAACCCATGGGTGCCTTCTCTTCTCCATCTCTATTTTTTGCTGTCTTTCCACATGTCAGTGGCCGGATATCTCCACGGCAACCTCTCAGATATGATCAGCCCCTTCAAAAACATTTGACAGATTCCTATATTTTACAGTACATGCCTGCTGACCCAGGCAGGGCGAGTTTTCAGAAGGTGACAGACGGTGTGACTCTGCTGTTCCAGGTACAGTATGAGGGAGAGAGTTTTCAGAAGGTGATGAGTGAATCTCCTGTTCCAGGTACAGTGTGAGGATGGGGAACTTCATTAGGTGTTGAGTGG
The DNA here is from genome assembly GCF_013368585.1 of Megalops cyprinoides. Taxonomy (NCBI): domain Eukaryota; kingdom Metazoa; phylum Chordata; class Actinopteri; order Elopiformes; family Megalopidae; genus Megalops; species Megalops cyprinoides. Next base: position 23,674,399 of record NC_050599.1, on the reverse strand, counting down.
TTTTGCCTTCCAAATCGGGGCGGCCAGCTCATTCTTGGTTGCTTGTTTGTCTCATACATCACTCGTGGAAGATCTGTGCTGACGTCTCTCTGGATTTGCACAACTACAGTAAATACCTACAAGGATTTCCTGATGCCCTGGGGGTGTCAGAACATGTCAAAAACAACCATTGTTCAGACCCCCCACTCGGATATTCTTAAGTATTTGGAGGCCCCTGCCTTTGGGCGGTGCGACCTCTGACCTTCCCTTGTTGTCTCAGCCTGGCCCAAGTGCCACTCAAAGAACATTCCCAGCATTACTGGCTGAGATTACACACAGCAAGTGACAAGTTCAAGGTGAAGAGCCAACCTATACCTACTATTGTGGTAGGAATGGAGCCGATCTCTCACTCACGGTGCACTACAACCCACTAGACACATGTTATTGACCCTGGTGAATCACAGGTTCAAAAAACAGACCTCTCTGCTGAAGAATTTGACCAGATAGGAAACACTGTGACCCCATACTGTGAGTCTGTTCTCAGGTGGAGTGAAAAATTCCTTGGAAGATAAAGGGCAGTAACCGACTATCTCAGCTAGTTTCTGACATGTGTTGAGTAATTTCTGAGCCCTGCCATTACATACACACCCACACACACACACACACACACACACACACACACACACCTTTCCACTCCGCACCTGGACTCCCCCATAATGCACCAATAACCATAACAACGTCCCCGTTTAGTTAAAGTTTACGTGTGTACCGGCATGTGCCCCTGCAGGGCTCTCCTCCTCTCATTTTAATTAACTTATAAAATATAAATCACATTAAGCTCAGTCTAATTAACGGTATGTAGCCACTGACACCAGAAGCAGGGCCCCATCAAAATGTAATCAAAATGAATCGGGTGTGCGATGGAAGATATTAAATTCAAATTAATCACGTGAGGGTGGCGGCGATCCAGCGGCGAGGGCCGGCTGCGCGCCCTCCATGACCACCCCCTTTTAGGGTGTTTTTAGGGGAGAGGGGAGGGGGGAGGGGCAACAGGGGCGTCACGAGGCATGTGTCACTTCAATTAGAGCTATTTAACGGTACAGATGCAGCCAATATTGAGCGATTAGGGGGAATGGAGGGGCAGAGGGGCTGCCAGTTTCTAATGCACAAATAATGGAAATTAGACACAGAAAGAGGAAATGTCTAGTATTGTCTTTTGGTGTTTTTAGAAGGATAGAGAAAAGTAGGCTATTTAAATAAATGAGGTGTAGAACACATGGAGTATATTTCAGATGTGTCATGTACCCATTGTTTTTTGTTTCATATATACAGTTTTATTACAAATATGTATCTATGAAGGACAATATATTTGACACGTTATTTTACAATACAGTCTGCAGTACATGGATGACCTCTCCATCATAAACAGTTTATTTGAACTTGTATCAGTAAATATTCCTTATCGCTTAAATTTTGTATTTCGACATGTGTTATGTGTTGCATGGGCTGTGTGTTTAGATGGAGAAGAAAAATGAAAATTTCATTCACTTTAATTGTTGTGGTGCAATAGAATTCATAATTGACTTTGGACAATGTGTGAGTGAAACTTCCCTTTTTCAGTGGTTTAAACCTGAGGATTGGTCTCCCCCCAGACAAAGAGTTTCTGCGGAAGGGGTGATGATATTACAGCTCCCAAACCACAAAGAGTCTCCTTTTTCCTGTGCAGCTCAAAGGCTTGTAGACAACGAGAGACGTTTAAGAACCTTCGACAACTTCCTGTAATTGCATTTTATTGGGAGGGAAACAGAAGTGAAAGATTCTGAAATCATAAGCTATTATGCCACAGAGTGTATGCGCATGTGAGTGTGTGTGTGTGTGTGTGTGTGTGTGTGTGTGTGTGTGTGTGTGTGTGTGTGTGTGTGTGTGTGTGAAAGTGTGTTTGTGAAGGTGTGGGGGGGGGTGGCTGACTGCTTTATATAATACTGCTCAAATTACCCCAGGATCATTACAGAAATCACTTAACTGCCAACCATTCTGTCAGGTCAATTAACTCTGATTGAGAAAATAACAAAAAAGCAAATTATACCACAAGAAGAAGATTCTGAGAGTGAGGTGAGCGCTCAGGGAAGGAAAAAAAAAATTCCTATTCCAACCAGCAAACACAACTCTGTCAGAATTTGCCAGGAACATGCACTGTACAATACCTTGGTTATCAAACAGGCTTATGAAGAAAATGAAGAAAATGAACCACTTTGCAGTGTGGCTTGGTGGCAGGGGAGTATGACCAGAAAGATGTTGGTTCACTTTCCTAAGGGGCTGCTGTTGAATCCTTCGTGTAGTTCGGTAAATGCCCGTCTAACAAATGGATAATGTCTAACCTAGGTTATCGAAGTTATAAATATATTACTACATATAATTATACAGCTCTTCCCACAGAACAGACTGAATAGATTCAGTGATCCTGGGGCCTCTGCTACCTACAGCAGCACAGGACTAACTCCAGATAGATCACATGGCTCAGACTGACTCCTCTCCTTTGATATGTGGAGCAGAGAAGATAAGGATCTCCTGATTGGTTGATTAGCATGATTAATTGCCTGCCTGATAATCTAATGAGCTCACTGGAGTAATCCAGTAATGGGCTGCCTCAGCACGGCAGACTGCTTGAAACACTGGCGAAACTGCCGAGGAGAATGAGAACATGCTTTTTTTTGTTTCTTAGGGGCGGAGCATGGAAATGATAGATGGAAATGTCTTTCACAGGTGTCCTTTTTGAGAGACAGTGTGAAATGGTGACAGGCGATGAACATACCACTAGTGTGCATGCACGCGCACACGCACACGCACACACACACACACACGCACGCACGCACGCACACACACACAAACATCATCGCCTCGCACCCCACTTTCTACACATTTCAGGGTTGCCCCCTGGTGGTCTATAACCACAACCATCCCCGGCCCACGATATGTACATTCTTCAAATCAAATTAATTTAACACCCTTTTCAAGCACATTTTCATTAAATTCAAAAGGTAATATGACACCCTGTTATCACTTTAAATGGATTCCTGCTAGAATAAGTGTATCCTATTTAAAGACATTGCATACATACTGTGCATACTTGAGCTCATAACTGAACAATCTAGAAGCAAACAGAAGCTCCTGACTGACGTCCAGGAAAGGGTTTAGCTGAAGGCGCATGTGCTCTGTCTTTTACATAGTGTTACTGCACTCTATAAATAAACAATGAAATTATGGAATAATAATGAAACAAATAAATATAGAAACCTTTTCATAACAGCACTTTTACATTTATTTATTTCGTGATTCACCTATTTATATATTTATTCATTAAGCCAATTAAAAATGCATTTCAGCATGTAATAGCTCTTTTATTTATTTACCTACTGTTGACACTCTTCATCCTCCTTAGAATAGTGTTCTGTACTGATGAAATACCAAAGGAGGTCATTATAGCAGTTAACTATCCACTCATCTGCTTTGATTTGTCCTCTGCTTTGGGTTCAAAATAGAGGAGCAGGGGGACATGTCCAGGGCCTTTGTTGTGATTGAGATGATCTGACCCAGATTCGCAGAACCTGTCAGGGAGGGGTCAAACAGATCCCTGGGGTGCAGAAAGGCTTCGTCCCAGCCAGTGTTGCGTGGCTCTGTTTCATGAGAAGTACAGCGGGCTGTGCTGAAAGGTTTACAGCTAAAGTGGAACCCAAACGTGCAGGCAAATGTTCTGTGATGGGCTCTTTGGTGGGGCACATCACTATTCTTTGCTGGTCCCTTGTCAGAACGGTTGTGCTAGTAGCTGGATGCACCCAACACCATGCCATCCCTGTTAAATATGGACTCAGTGATGATCTATCTATCTAAGCACAAGTATACTGAAATGTTAATCATGTATCAGGTCCTATTTGATTTTTTTTTTTTGAATAAAGTGTCTGATCCCTGTTGCCTGAAGCATGTTTGTAAAGACACTCATGCTGAAAGCGCTGAAGTATGTGGGAAATGAAGACATAATGAAGAGGCAATGCTGGAACTCACAATCACTCACAAATAGTGTCTGAAGCATGAGGCATGTCCTGATAAGAACATCGTAAGAATGATTGATTGGTTGATGTATGATGCCAATCAGGTAGGTTATATTGGTGCTGTGTATCTTTCTCTTAGGGGCTACTGTTAGTAACGTTCACATATTCTCATGACTTAGTTTTCACTACTACCTGGGAGGCAACCCATTAAAACAGATTCTTGTATTTCTGTTCCTGTTTTTTTTTGGTAGCAGAACACTACAGAGGCCTGCATTTGCCTTCAAGCATACATCCAATTAGTCTGAGGTGGGTATCATATGTAATTAACGCATTCTTCAGCGCAGACCGTTTTATGAATCATGAGACTAGCCAAATCCTGCATTCCACTGTCCATTAATGACAGAGGAGTGCACCGAGGCCCCCGCCAGCTATGGGGTTACATTAGAACATAGGTTCTCTAATAACTCCCCAATACGATCACAGTGCAGCTCGACTTAGCTGAGGATAAACCAGGAATGCGTTGTGCTGAATGCATTCACTCAAAAATGCCTCAAAACAAGGTCAGGAACAGGTGCTGTTTGTCGGTGGAGTGTCTTTGGGGTTCTGAGATAGGAGCCACATTATTATTGATTGCGCTTAGAATATATATACAGTTGCAAAAGGATCAAATTTCGGTTTAGATTGGTGTTGTGGGGGCTGTCAGTTTAACAGCCGAACCCAAACAGAAGATGCATTTACACAAATGCATTTGTCTCCGTTGCCTCACGATTTAGAGTCACCTCATAGGCATAAGGGTCTCTTTAATTCGTAGGCTGTATGATTGATGACAGTCAAGCACAAATATTCTGCTGGCCACATGTACACACAAGATATATCCTCACAATTTGCTCCACAAACCGCTACAAATTAGCCTGTATGTACTATACTGTATAGTGCCTGCCTATCCTTGAGAAGATTCTTAGTTTGAAATCAGCTGATTTTAAAGGTGATTGGAGGTTTGAAAACATTCACTTTGATTTGTACTTGGACAGACCGGGATGGCATTCTTGAGCAGAGATGATGTTGAAACTGAGGGCAACCTCCACAACAGTGGGTTACCACTGGTCTGAGTGCTGTCCAAGGAGCCATCTTCGAAAGGAAACATTTATTTATTTGTACTTAAACACTAACAACCGCAGCGTACATTCAAGATTTTTAGGGTAGGGATGTTTCTTTGTTGTGTCTGAGTGCAATAAATTGTTATTGCTCTTATTTCCATCTTGTGGTGGAGCACTTGAGAATCTTGGTAATTAGAAATACAAAGTTTGAGAGTCTTCTTTGTGGGCAATACTTTCTCCAAACCTTTTCAAAACAGCCTGTCACAGTGATTTAAACTGTAATCACAGCGAAATAATTCAAATATATGTTCAGGGTGGAATGAAGCACGACTGAGTTCCACAATGACGCAGGAAGAGACATGTGTGAAAATAATACCACACAGATTCTGGGGTTACATCTGTTTCAGCCATCTCCACCCAGATCATGTGATCTCCAGGTGAAAGGTCACACTGTCCAAATAAGAGAATGTGCTGGGAGGTCAGACCAACAGTGATACACACCCCTTTTCCCCCCTTAAGTACCAGGCATAGAGATTTCACCTTAATGGAAATAAATGATTTTTCATGTTAGCTGTAAAGTGGAGTAAGAATTACCTATTCTTTATTTCAATGTTTGCTGTTCTTTGTCAGTCAATGAACCCTCCTTGACACACTTTTCAGGCTTTTTTTTAACTTTATGCACATTTACAGTATGCAATCCCCACTGCATTCCAAGCTTTTAGGCACTGGTGGGCCCAGCTGCAGATATGCATGACAGCTACCAGAGCTACACCTGCAACATTAATGTGCTGTTGAAAAAACACACACAAGGGTACAATTATGAAAGCAATATCAGTCAATAATGGGTTATACACACAGTAAAAAAAAAAACATTCATTTGACATTCAGATACCATGAAGGACAGAATTACATGGTGGCTGAGCTGATATATACTGGAAAGGAAAATGATTCAGAGAGCATTAGCCTAGACGTTTGTACTAATCTGCATGAGACCTGTCAGTAACCATGGCACCCGCCTTCAATTCTGCCATTTGCAGAACTTTTGCTTCGGAACCCTTCAGAAAGAATGCCTAGCAGCCAGTAAGAAAGATTTATGTGTCCTCTATTTGCCCGTCTGTGCCCAGCCAAAATTGCCTGCGCTGAATAAGAGCTCTAATTACTATTATGCTTTAAAGATTATGAAGAGTTTTGTCTAATTTTATGGTTGGCCCACATAAAGGAGTCATCAAGCCCCTATAAATGTGAGGGATTTCTGGCACTGGTTGCCCATATTCTGGGATGTCCTGAGGGTAAAGGGAGTGGCCTTGGAAAGAGCTGTCACAAACAGAGAGCATTCCTGCTGGGACACATATCGAAACACCCGACATGGGAACGCTTTATAATTAATTCAGAACAAATGTCAGTTTTCAAATTTGACATAAATCAGGCCCTCGGTAATTGTTTGAGACATCATGTGCAAATCAGGAATAACCCTCCAAATCTCGCCGCCACGCCTACCTGCCTGCGATTCTGAGAGGCAGGAGCTCAATTGTGTGATTGACACTGTCTGCCCCAATGCAAATTTCCAGGGATCCCTTGCTTTGAATTCCTTGCCTTGACGCATGGGAAGTTCTGACCTGATTTGACTCACAGCACGGCATGTTTGCAGGCAATACATAATGGCAAAAAGTGTTGATCTGCTAGTGTTTTTTACTGGATGTGATAACAGACCACGCCTGAGCAGTGCTTGTCTTAACAAATCGCCTCCGCCGCTTGAGACTAATAACTGATCGACTGCACAGATCACTTATTCCCCCCCCCCCCCCCCCCCCCCCCCCCCTGAGGGACGGATCATTTTACAGTATGCCATGGGTTGATAGCCTGGACTCATGCCCCCGCCGCTGCAAGCCTGCTGTGAATCAGTGCGGTAATTTGACAGTCCGGCCGACCTTTTAATCAATTAAAAGAAACACTGTTACAGCCCCTTGCGGAATACCGATCTACAAACATGATCACCTTTTGAAAAAAGGCCTTCATCTCTGCGATCGGGAGGAGAACGTGGAAGAGAGGAGCACAGGGAGCGAAAGAGCAGCATGCCCTTTTAATGCGCTCACCCCCATGGCCTGCCAGCGGGGCAGGTGAGAAGGCAGGTGTTTCATTTTGAGATGAGGGGGGCACAAAAGTTCATACGCCTGCTAAAGGGGGGCCCGAAGGTTTGGCCGAATCTTTAAACATCTCTGAGAAAAAAATACATACTTCAGATAGAAGGGATTGGGTTACCACTGGACTTTTCCTAATTCAGCGATGTGGGGCCTTAGATAATTTTAACGTAAAATACCTGAGGTAAATAACCAAAATACACAACAGAAAAAATATATATCCTTTTCACATTTCCAATATTAAATGGCAAACAGCAGACAAAATATAATGAAGAATGGGATATATTACCACAAAAATAAAATGATAGCTTTTGTAAGATGGAATTGGAAGTGGTGTTTTGGGCGATGAAGTGTGTATTTTTGTGTGTAGTTGCCTGTCGAGTAATCCCATGTAGCTAAAGGTATACAGAGGGATTAGGGGAGAGATTGGAGCTACAGAGAATAAATGCTTCTGGTGTCCCTGTCTTGTTCCTCCTGCATATACCAATGAATTTGCACCCTTCCCATTTCATTTTAGGGGTGTTTGTCTGCCCCGTCTCCCTCTCCTTCCCAGCGGTAAACCCAGGTTTGACTCGTATTTGGGGACATGGTGTGCTCTGCATGCATGGACAGGATTTAAAAAAGTAGCACGCTGATAGGAATGCATGCACATCCATTAAGGGATAATTATATTTTATGTTATTTCTGGCATGTGGCTGCTTGAGGTACAGGTATACCCCCTGGACACTAATCCAGCTGCAGGGCCACTACCCACAATCCACCTCTGCCAAGCAGTGAGGCAGCGGGCACTAATTTTAAGGTCTTTCGTTTTATTCAGTGGGAGATCGAAAACCACAACCTTACCATACCAGACACTCTGACCACGGGGCCAGAGGAACAGTTTCTTTTCACAGCTGGGATCTGAGGTGGGGCCCTGCAGATCCGGGGGGACACTGGGTCAGCTGCGGCTGAAGGTGAGGCCCCTGATAGCGGGCAGACCCTGCAGGCGAGCTGCCTGCCTGGAGGCCCGGGCAGGAGGACGGGATGCGATCACTGGGAGAGCTCACCTTGGTGGGAACGGCGGCAGGCGTCTGCGCCTGAATCCCGGGCTCAGACAGGAAGGCCTCTCTCTCGCTGTGAGTCTGGGAGGTCCAGCACCCTGCCGCTGTCTGCGGGGCGTAGCGGGAGGAGATTTATGACCCTCAATAAGAGCCCCAGCTTTCGGTGCCAAGTCGAGACGCGGCGTAATTAAAACCTCTCCGTGGAATCTTTTTGAAGTTGGGTATGACAATCATTCCGAATTATGCGGCTCTCGGCATACCTCTCTCCTTACCACACACATGCGTGCACGCACACACATGCGCTCTCGCATTTACAAAACAGCAGCTAATGCAGAAACGTGCAAATGCCAACCCACACACACACACACGCATATATTCACCTGCATTCTCGCACTAAGACATTATTAGCACACTTACATTCAAATGAAACAAACACATGCGTACACATACACACACACACACACAGCTACATACTAAGATAACACCAACCAACACATATTTCCAAACACACCCAAATGCATGTATGCACTCACAGAGTATCTAGTGTTTTCAATGTATCTAAGAGTGCCCTCGTAGGAAATGTACACTGACATTGCCAAGGGTGTGGTGTTCATTTCCCTATCCCCTGATTGGCTTTTGTCTCCAATTGCCCTAATTCCAGCGATCCTATTGCAGAGCTGGAAAATGTCCCCCCTGCGCTGAATTCAAGATGCCCCCGCCACCCCGGATTGAGTAGTGCACTAAGGGGTGGACGCTCTGCCAAGCAAGGTCACCAGGAGACACAGAAGTGGCTTGGGCTTGTTAGGGACATTCGAAGTGCAACCCTGCCAAGGTGATACTGGGCGCATAGGGTTTCAGGCGAGTCAGAGCGAGCTCCACTCTTTACCCACCTCAGAGAGATGCTTTGTGTTTCAAGATGCAAGACCGCTTGCATGCGCCTTTTAAAATGCCTTTTAAAAGTGCCTCACACGCTCTCGGCTCTCAAACGAAACAGAAGGGCACGCACACATATTCCTCAGAGAGGATCAAAAAATGAAATAAATCCTAATAATTTTTTATGAGTAATTATACTAATAAAAGTGCAGAAAAGATTAAAGACTTGCTAAGGTCTTAGCATTATAACAAGTGCCCTGTTGCAGAAAGTGGCAATTTTAAACACCTTGAATATCCTATGTGGGAGACGTTTGAGGCTGTGCATGTTGGTACAATGCAAATAAGGTTAGGAATTTTGGGTGATGCTTGACAGAAAGGCCACTGCAGAAGAGTGAGTGACTCAAACCAGCAACAGTACGCATCAGCAGGACTCAGGCTAAGCTTCAATCTAACCGCAATGCGCTCTGTGCAAACCCCCCGCTTCACACTCTTAATAGGGTCCATATGTGTATGTCTCTGGCCTGTCGTAAATATGCACATGGCATGTACTGCAGAAAAAAATGTGCTTACAAAATACTTTCTTAATTTGGATCACGTTAGGTTTGTGTGTGTGTGTGTGTGTGTGTGTGTGTGTGGTGCTGGTAGCCAGGGGGCAATGGGGAGGGGATATAGCCATTGTTTGCGTGGAGCAAAACTTGCATATTGTCTATAGGTACTAGAGTCTGGTCTACAGATACTGTATCATTCAGAATGACTTTATCATCATGTACAGTCAATAATGTACTGAGTAATAAGTTGCATATCACAGAACATACAACTTTGTGCAGTACTGATACTGTTGACTGGCAGCCAAACAGCCAGGCTTAGTATTTACTGGGTTACTGGGCCTGCATCTTTCACTGTCATCTTTTCTCTTGCTGTAGAAGTAATGGTCATACAAGTTCACCATGTGCAGACATGTCATTGAGGTGGTTCTAAGACTTTTGCTAGGCAAGCACCGTCACACATCTGTCCCTAATGTCTTTCCTAAAAATAAATCTGCCAGTAAGGTCTGTGTTTCTTCTTTTTGTCAGCTTGTCTAAGGACTACACAAACCATTTGACCTTTGAACTTCTCCTATTGCCAACAAATAGTCTAATGCTGTTGGTCATGTCTGAGGTCATCATTCTGCCAAATACAATACTCTGTGAAGATTCACTGATCGTTATGTCACCTGGATGGGTCCGTGCACGTCCCCACTGTGTCAGCCCATTCACACACCATAAAGATCAGTGACTGGGCGCAGAATTTGGTGCAGCACCACATCTGAGTTGAAAGGGTTAATGGTGCTAATCCAATTTCTGAGAAGCTTCTAAATCCTAACTGCAGACCAGTTCTATTCCAGTCAAGGTGGTTTCAGGCACATACTAATCATTGCAGCTAAAAACAATGGCTCAAAAGAAGCACTGACGTGTATGTTTATTTGGCGTGCCTCAACAAGAGCTCACATTCAAGTGTATTGTGTGCTTATGGAAACCTCATTTGAAGAGATGACACTATCGCAAAAGTATTTAATCTCTGCGTGTGCATCAGTGTCCTGCAGGTATTTTACGAAAGCAATTCCTAAAATGGGTTTTCAGGAATTCCCCTCACATTTTGTTCCCAGTTTCCCAATCTTGTTCCCTTTGTCTTCTTAAAACATAATCCTTACACAGCACAAAATGCTATGATATTCCAAGTCTGTACAGCATTCTGCATTATTATGGCCTTGTTGCGGTTTCAGGAACCGTGTAAGAATGCAGAGGAAATTTGCCACTTACAGTACTTAAGGAAATTGCAGACAAAAATCTGTACTTCCTTTAGCAAGTGTAGAATATGCAAATACATACTGGTTAAACTCTGACCTCCACAAACTGTGTAAAAGGCCATTGTTGCTTGGATGGGCAAATTGAAATGGCTTTGTCCTTTTATGAATTGCATGATTACAATCTGACACCACCGAAAATAAATGAGGGAAGAATCAGCATATGGTCTTAGTAGAAAAAAAAAACACTGTTAGATCAAAGGGAGCATCATCCAGGAGATTTTCTCCAGAACACTTCCGATGCAAATGGACCTCCAGCAGAATTTTGATGAAACAATGAATCCCAAACAGGTGTTCAGACATGCTGGAGCCACTGATAGCATCTTCCCAGACCCTGTGGGACACTCTCAAAGGACTGTGGGAAAATTAAGGGAAAAACTGCATTCCAGCAATGGTGTGGTTACAGTGTGACTGATTGCTATTGCTACAGTATACAAACCATCATTAAAGACGGAGAGAGTCATGGTTCGACGAATGTCCACAAGCTAGATGAGCAATAGTCAGACGAGGAGGAAGCAGACACAGCATTGTGAGCAGTTGGTGACAGACGCCAATGCCAGATCTTAAATGCGACTTTCCCCCCTTGTCTACAGCACACCAAATGGCCGAACCCTCTTGCCCTGTTTTGGCAAAGCAGGTAAAATGAATCCTTGTCCATCTGCCACTGTTGACCTCTCGTGTAGGACAGATTCAAGCCATGCTCCTGTAGGGATTTCATTTTACATTGTTGAGGTTTTTACATTTTGTTGCAGTCTGGGGTGTTAGCCTGATGTAAAACGCAGGGACTTCATTTCCCACGCGCAGACTGTACCGCAGCGAGGCGCTCGGCTTTATTTTGGTTCCTGTTATTGCTCTGGAACAGGAAGCGGTGACAAAACGTGACGGAGCAAGTAAGAACTGAGTGTCCCATCATAAGCCACAGAGGAGACAAGCTGAACTCTGCATGATAATAAAAAAGAAATGAAAATACAGGACCTAGGCCCTAAAAAAATCCCCAGGTCCTAATATGAAATATTGAGAAAAAATATATCTTTTTTACTGTATGTCCCACAGGCATCCTTTGAGGCCTTCAATGCCTGTCAGAAAAATGATAGCATCCTCTCATTCACTTGCCGACCATTTTCTGCTGACAAATGTTGTTTGTTGTTCACTGGCCTAAGAGTCTGCGGAACTTATTCTGTAAAACTGTACATTTTGCTGCTTCTCCTCAAAAAAAGTTTCTTAATTTTGACTATTACTGAGCGGTAAAGCCACCTATGCAGCCTGCTGGGAGAAGATGCCTGCTGACTAGCTGAAAGAAAGGGCTGCTCCCCCTGAAGTAACAATATTACCTTTCTGTTGCCACTAGATGGCGAACAACCACTGCTACGGATATCCACCAAAGTAGTCGCAACCGATGTATAGAGACTTCTTGTCCTTGTTTTTTGTATGTCAGATAGGCAAATGACTGGGACTCTCACCACATTTTCATTGCATTACATGCACTTACATTTGAGCTCCTTTTGTTCAAACGCAACCCCACAGCCACACTAAGCATGCTGCAAACAAACATTATATTCAAACTGGAAGGGCACCACAGAACAGAATCCAGTGGGTCAGCATATGCTCAGTGAGGTGTAACTACAGGACTGAACCTGATCGTATGGATTCACATCCTCGGAGTACACAAAAGGAATCAGTTCTTAACACAGTCTTATTACACTTATAACACTCTGCAACATAGCAGACATGCTGGCAGTCTCATCTTGGGCATTAATAACTTTATATTACAAGCATACCTGTCCTGTTCATGGGAGTTATGGCATATTACGAGTAAATAGGCAGAAAGCAATACTGTGACTTTACTTGTCTCTGCTTTTATAGGCTGTTTTATAGGCTTCTTCTGAATAATGCCATAGAAACATAACCCATTTATCTATCTGAGTTACACATCCATCAGAAACGAACAACCTCCCAAGACTGTTCCCTCTTTTTAGTTGCTTCCAATGTTGGATATGAATAAACACAAATGTGGACAATTTTGTCAAGAATAAAGTCTCCTTGTTCTCTCCTGTGCAAAAATACGCAAGTCCGGTGGCTGAGTAATGTAGAAATTGAGTCACTCTGTCTTAATCATTCCTACGAATGGCTTGTGCATTAAAATGCATTATTCCCTGCATGAATATTGGCTTCGTGATATGATTACGGCGAAAATTGCACATTTATTGACTCTCATAATGATAGCAGGAGACCAAAACAAACAACTGATTCATAAATGCTGTTCTGTCTGGCAGCAGCGTGCCAGGAATCTGCATCAAACTCATAAGCTCATAAACACATCAACACACATGCTGTGGTTATTAAAGCTGGGTCCAGAGCATTAACAAACAGAACCCACCCTCAGACTGCTTTTAACCCACTCACAGCCTCATTCAAACCTACTCTCAGCCCCATGTTAGCCCACTCCCAGCCCCATGTTAGCCCACTCTCAGCCCCATGTTAGCCCACTCCCAGCCCCATGTTAGCCCACTCTCAGCTTCATGTTAGCCCACTCCCAGCTTCATGTTAGCCCGCTCACAGCCTCATGTTAGCCCACTCTCAGCTTCATATTAGCTCACTCCCAGCCTCATGTTAGCCCACTCTCAGCTTCATATTAGCTCACTCACAGCCTCATGTTAGCTCACTCATAGCTTCATGTTAGCTCACTCTCAGCTTCATGTTAGCCCACTCACAGCCTCATGTTAGCCCACTCTCAGCCTCATGTTAGCCCACTCTCAGCCTCATGTTAGCCCACTCTCAGCCTCATCATCTGTGTCCTCTCAAATTTATATTCTTAATTTTCTAAACATTTTATTAGTTTGGATAGAACATGCAGTAACTCTCCATGAGAGTCCAAGTCCTGTAGTTTCTGAACTTACACATTTCTGAACATACACACGCACGCATACGCACACACACCCAAACACACACACACACACAAACACACACACACCCACACACAGAGCAGGAGGGTAAACTTTAATTTACACCAGGCTGGGTGAGGGTTCGACAGGTTCTTGGCTGCCTCTTCAGAGTACACACAGTTGTGGCTCATCTACACTTGGGGCGAAGAGGAATCCTGTCAGATCAGCTCGGACAGATTTATATCAGTTCCTTAGCCAAAGCCCTGTCAAACAGGTCCCGGCAGGAACCCTCGTGCTCGCTGGATCCGCGGCCTGGTGTGGTGCAGGGCTCAGGAGATTATTAATGACATTTTGGGACATTAAAACTGCAGCAAAAATGCACAGCCCGTCTCCTTTGTTCTCCAGATAAAGCCTGCAGTTTGTTAAAGGCACAGTGTCATCTTCCTAAATCTTTCCCCGAGCAATGGCTGTCCATGTAATTTGAGAGCTTGTGCATAATGGACACTATCACATGCCTGCGCGCGAATAGAAAAGTCAGATGAAAATTACTCCGGGCATTGATTGGCCCACGGGAATGATATCACGTGGCTAACAGATTTCATAATGGCATCAATCACAGGTTGCTCAGCATGTACTATAGCTTAAGGAGTACGCTCAATGCCAGCGGGAGATGAAGCAGAAGCAGAGACAAAACAAAGCAGGTGAAGGGACCTGGAGGCTCACATTACTGAGTGTACAGTTGGGAGGAAGGAACCTGGAGGCTCAATAGCATCTGGCGATTGTCTGTCATTTATAGGATCCAGTTGCCGTTGATCAGTGTCATGCTTTTTCCCACTTTTCACCAAATTTTGGAATGACCAACTGTATACTAGGCTCCACTCTTTGCACACTTTCTACCGTTTTCAACACTCCCAGTCCCATACTGCACCACAGCTGGGTGCATGCCGATTGGATGATGGGCATATCCCCACTCACGTCACCGAGGGACTTTGCAGCCACCTCATCAGCCATGAGCCATCAGCCTTTACCACCTGGAGTCACCTGAACCACCTGCAGCTCAACACCTCAAAAACAAAGGAGATGGTACTGGACTTTAGGAGGCACTGCACATCTCCTCTGCCTGTTGACATCTGTGGTGAGGAGATTGAGGTGGTCACCTCCTATAAGTACCTGGGCCTGCAGCTGGACAATAAACTGGACTGGTCTGCCAACTGTGACTCTGTGTACAGGAAGGCGCAGAGCAGGCTGTACTTTCTCAGACGACTGGCATCTTTTAGCGTCTGCAAAAAAATGTTGCAGATGTTTTATCAGTCGGTGGTGGCCAGTGCACTTTTCTACGGGGTGGTGTGTTGGGGGGGGAGCGCCAAACAGAAGGACACACAGAGACTGCAGAAACTGGTCAGGAAGGCCTCCTCCATCATTGGTGCGGAGCTGGACTCTGTGGCATCGGTGGCAGACAGGAGAGCACTCCTCAAACTGCTCTCTGTCATGGACGACAGCAGCCACCCACTCCACAAGCTGGTGGTGGGGCAGAGGAGCAGCTTCAGTGAGAGGCTGATCTCACTGAACTGCTCCTCCGAAAGATGCCGCAGGTCATTTCTTCCCAGAGCCATAAGACTGTACAACACCACACGTGGGAGAGGAGGGGAAAGGAGGAGCACTGTGTAGTCTTTTAGTCATTTAACTTTTTAGTCTTTTTACCCATGCACTGTGTCCCTTTACCCATGTACTGTTCACTGTCTTTATCTGTTTATTTATTTATTTATTTATTCTTTTTGCACTTCTGCACTTTTAATGGTTGTATTATGGTTTTTATTATGAATGTACTGTATGTCAGCGAGCAGCTGGATAACTTAATTTCCCACTGGGATTAATAAAGTACATATCTATCTATCTATCTATCTATCTATGAGGGTTCCGCAACAGGGAGATGACTGGGGAGGACCCCTGCCAAAACACGCACCCCTACCCCCGGCTGAACAAACTGGCAGCTGTGGTATGCTGGTCATTGATAGCAGGTGTCGCAGGGATTGGACCTGAGCTGTATGGGTTAGCATCCTTTCAGAACGAGCTGGATGACCTGAGACTCCCTGAGGGTCTTCTTTTTTCTTTCATAAAATGCTGCCTGAAGGTCAAAACATGTTGTCCATTCTTTCCACTTCAGCAAGTATTCCTTTTTCTTGAGATGTCCTTCCGAGCGCCTGTCCTCTTTCCAATGCCTTGACATTTAAATTCCATCTGTATTTTTCAAGGTAGATTATTTTATAGTTGTCAGCTACTGTCATGATGTCAGGTTAACACCCCTTAACCCTCCCTTACTCCATTAACCCTAACCCCACACACTGCTACTGTAACAAGTCCACAGAGTCTGCTGGTATGGTTTCTTCAACCACATTTGCAGTCTGGCAATAATTTCTGCACTGAACTCCCTTCTTGATTTTTAGCAACAAATTTAGCTGCTGCGTTGTTTGTTACTTACTTAGTATAAGTTTGACAGCTTTAAAAACCAATTACGTTGTGTACAAACAGAAACAGGAAGCCAATTTGGAACTCAGATTTAAGGCAAAGCACATTGTGGTCAGCTTGATGGGAATGAGTCTGGTGCTGAGATTTGCCAAACTCAAAGGATTCGTCGCAGGCTTGGATCCGCAGGTAGTTTATGCTAGAGGGGCTGAGAGTGAGTCACGCACACGTCCCACTCACATCCTCAGAACCAGGCCGCTAACCCCTCTTCGATAGAAAACCCAACTTTCTGCTAAGACGACACAGCGATTGGTCACGTTGCATTACGGTTTGTCGTCTCGCATGGTCACAGTGGACTGTGATGAGCATCTGCTGCTTATCGCAGGGTAGCACTCGGCGGTTTCCACATTCCAACACCGAGCCAAAAACAATTACGAAAGCATATTACATAAGCAAACAATTATTTCTTAATTTATTGGAAAATATTGCACACCACACATCTATCTCTTAAACCATCTCTTTTCCTTGTCAGGAAAGCTCTAGGGTGTTTTTTTAAGTGATTTGCATGATGGGAAGGGGGCCGAGTCTCATCTCTCTTGGCAAAGCGACTAGGCCTCAAGCCTTTTCTCTGGGCCATACCGCAGGGCTGCTTGTCATGCTAACCCCATTGGAAACCACAATACAAATACTTCACAAATGCGTTTGTGACAATGTTTATGGACAATATACATTGTCAGGAGCACCACCAGTTTGCAGCCAAAAAACATCAGTGTCATTTTTTCGTATTTGAGCTCCATGGCCTTGTCCACTGACACCTAAATGTCCCACTCACAAACTCTTTGAGCCGAATGACTTTGCGATACCACTCCAACGCCAGAGCACGCATTATTTTTTTAGGAAAAGAAGTCAAAACATAACTGAGCGTCAATTGTGTAATTTGAGATTGCAGACCCTTACTCCTTTGAATACCCTTTGGAATACCCTATAGCCGTAAATCATTACTATTGCGACCTTTTGAGAAAAGAGGCAGATTCTTGCTGGCTCTGAGGGCGGGGACACTAACATGGGAGTGCTCCTTGAGGAACATGGACACAAAACAAACATGGCAACACCTCTTCACAAGTGCAGGCTCACTCACAATCACTGCTGCCTAAGTCCTTTTACAGCAGTTTGGCCTCTTTTATTAATAATGGAATGTATTCCCAGAATGAGGCAAGCATAATCATGGGTAAACAGGACTGCCACCTGTGTCTGAGGACAGCTTATTACCAACGACATGATGGAACCATGGAATCAATTTTCATATCTCAGTTTTTGTTTTTCCTCCATTGTGTGCAATAAAGCTCCGTAGCAAAAATAAAAAAGAATGCTGATTGCTCCAGCTTTTTTTTTCAATTTAATAAGCTTATGTCTGCATTTGTTTGTATTCTGTGCTTGGGAACTGCTCTGTTTTCAAATTTCATAGTGGCTGCCTTCAAAGAATGCATTTTTTTTACACCTTGGGGGTTGCATGCACTGCTGTTGTTGGTCAATTCAGAAATACCTTGCTGTCAGGTATACCGCCATATTAGTTTTACTGGCACTGATTCCAAGAGGATGCCTACCAATGAAATACCACAATTGCAACACTCAAATGGCCATATTATCTGGACATCAGATAAGAGCTGCAAGCACTCCAGTGAGAAAAGGCCAGCATTAAAATACGTGTAACCCCAAAAAGACATTCTGCCACTGGATTCTGCCACTGAAGATGTGGTTAGGCTAAAAGTGATGTGCAACTTGTCCATGTAAAGCAAAGGTATGTTAATTACCCTGTGCTGGGCCTGCTTCCACTGTTTGTGTGAAAGGTAATCCCTCCCCTTTGAGCAGTGTTCTGACCTTTAACAGTTCCTATTGGATGATATGTCATGTAATATTAGCCTGTTAGGGAAGTCAGACCGGTAGGTTCCTGTGCTACCTGTACCTGTGCACTATGGGTAATCAGGTTTTGGTCCCGCCCATTCACAAACATTCATTGTGACACAGCAAATCAGTGAAAATAGAATATTAGTCATGCGACTATCCCTGACCACACTGGTGTATTTATTCTATTGCAGTCATTATTATCTCAGGTAAATCACTCTAACCCCCTCACTACTCCATCCCACCCCACCCCTACACAAAAACATTAATACATTTTACAAAGCCACATTCATCCAGAGTGAATTACACAGTTTACAAACCATCCCTTTACGCAGCTTCATGTTGACTGAAGCTACGGGCCATCCATCTTGTCCGAGGTTACCTCCCTGCCGGAATAAAACTTGCAACCTCTGGGTTACGAGTGCTGCTCAATCACGGCTATGCCACGCCACCGCCCTATACAAAACACATGTGCAATTGCAAACAGCCTGGGAGAGCAGCACTTGGCTGCGGCAAAGCTGTGAAGGCATCGTGAGACGTGCCGTCGCCCAAAAGGAACGAGCGGGCTTTCGCCCCAAAAGACATCCCCCGGCACCCCCGGCGCATCTGGACCCGGGTTCAGGTTCCCAAATGATCATAATAAAAAAAGAGAAGAGCTTGTGGCATGGGAGCAGAGCGGCTCTGAGAATCCATTCCCAGTCTCTCGTCGATCACGGGCAGTCGTCACTACCAGGAGCTGGAAAGTGCTGACCCCAAATGACAGAGCGCTGGTGATTAATTGCAATAAGCGGTGCTGGAAAGCTACGAGCAGGGCTTCAGAAGGAAGGAGAGCCACGGATGGGGGAGATGCAGCGCCTACCTTCATTCAACGATCACCCGGGAGATTACAAACCGCGCCGATTTCAAGAACGGTCGCCAATAGGGGCCTGTTCCTTTGCTCCCAACTGTGTCCAATGCAATGGTGTTAAGACTGTTTGTCACATGACAACAATTTGGTTACAAAAGAAAAAAGAAAAAAAAAAGCAAAAGACCGGGCTATGAAATATTACACACCCTGAATTAATTTCACAGAAAAATCTACTGACTTAAGAATCTACTGACAGTTTACCGCGTGGCTGCCAAAAAAGCAAGCTTTTTCCAATTGTGATTTATTATTGTCCTTGCCGCAGTCGATAAAGCAAATTGACATATTTACAAACTTTTACCAAGTACAGATGGACGCTGTTCATATTATATTGCTTAATATCCCAAACAAATTCATATCTTATTTTTGGAAAAACCTCTCCCCACAAGATTTCATGTTAAATGAACTGTTATTTTAACAGCCCTATCACATTATCTATATATTTAACAGAGTCCTGCTTCCAAACCAACTTAAATAGCTTATACTTACATATCTACTGATACAGATAAAGAAAAGTGCTTTGCCCATGGGTACAGCTACAGTGCTCTCCCTGGGACTGAAACCTGGCCCCCGAAGCTACTTAATATCCCTAGTGGCCCCAGTTTTTATTCAGTGGCCCTAATGCCTAAAAATTGACACTTCATCTACTGCTGTATAACTACACTTGGGTACGTAATACTTACAACTGTTAACCCTGTTTGAGGTAAATCTAATTACATTAGTGTAACAACCAAAAAGTGTATGTATGCAACATTTGCAATGTAAGTACAGTACACATCTGCATTTGTGTAACAACCACAAAGTGTATGTACGCAACACTTACAATGTAAGCATAACACACACAAGTGCATATGCTGGTATAATTGTAAATACATAGGTATTAGGGTTAGTAAATTAGGGAACTCCTCAGCTTTTTGTTGCACATTTGGGACATTAACAATGTTTATTTGCACTTTTATAATATTATAAAAATAAATCTTAATGAAAGCAAATATGAATGCAGATCAGATGCGTGGTGATAACTGTCTAGAGGCTAACCAGCGTTGAGGTGATTATTTCAGCGATGTGACAGGACTCAGTAGGATCGAGTAACAGCCTCTGAGCTTTGATGGAACATGCCCTCAGAAGCTGTGCCGGTGGGAGGGGTGTGAGGATTCGTTTTTCTCTCTATCAGGTCGCAAATGTTTGCTGCCACAAACCATCCAGATGACTCACCATCATCTGATGAGTCACCGTCACAACTACCCGTGGAAGCCACGGGGCAATGGATTAGGCCCCTCAAAAACGGTGTCTGGACACTTCTTCTGCCAGCCCAACTGAAACAAAACGGCTTTATTGGCAAGGAAGCAGCCTCCTAAGGCAGGTTGTGCTCATGTAAAATAACAACAGCAATAATGACAATTACATAACGATCATCACTCTCCAATTATGCGACACCGACGCGCTGATGTCATGTTTGATGCCGCTGCCTTTAGCCGAATCAGAGCTGAGGAACAGCTGCTTTAAATAGGCCCGATTAAGCACGGCTTTCGGTGCCATGTCTCAGCACGGCATTTTTATTAGCCTGACATTTCTTAAAATTTCCAGCAAAAGATCGGGAAGAGATTAGGGCCGTTTCCAGTAAGCTGTGAAATGACACAATAGCCGGCGCTGACGCCTCGTCCCGCCAAGCCGCGCAGGAGCGGGGCGGCCAGGAGCCAAGCGGCGGGTGGCCGTGTGTGCGCGGGCATGGTTACAGGGTTTTATCAATGTGCGAGTGAGAGAGAGATGCCACAAGCCACTGTGGGCCATCTGAAAGACAAAAATCAAATGAATTGACCCAGAACATATATATTCAGTTATATCGCATTCAAAGACAGATGTAAGAAAAGCAGGAAGACAGAAGAGTCACCTGAAGCAGTGACTTTTTTCTCTGGGAGATGGGAAGAAAAGACCTGAACAGCCAGGGTCTCAACACTGTGTCTACACGTGAACTTTACAGTATTAAATTGTTTATTAAACCTGATCAATAGCAAAGCGCAAAAAAACTGTCATCCTTTTTATCAAAAACATTAGATTTTGTCATTTAGCCTTATCCAGAGTAACTTATAATGTGCAATTACAAAGTGCATTTAATAAAACAGCATGAAATACATAAAACATATAAATATTATAGTACATTATATACACTTATATCCTGTATATACATGGTGCATACACTATACTATACTTACTGTATATACAGAGTATGTACACATGTTCATTCACTTGACTGTGAACAGGAGTTACCACTGCTTTAAACAGTGAGCTTGCAGGCTTTGGAGGGATCACCAGGCCTTGGACTCCCACACTACCCATACCAGCCACTTTGCAGCGGTTTTACAGGAACAGTCCTGCGGCGAAAACCACTTTGTTGCTTCGTTTGCAAATTATAAGTGTCCTCGCGCGAGTGCGGATTCTGTAACTTGTGCAGTCCGTAATAAGGACGTTTGATTTCTGAGCCGGTTCCTGAACACAGAGCTGAAAGCCTCACTTGAATGTTTAATTCCTGTTTCTCATATCGCCATGGCTTCACCCAAGGGTCATATTGCTTATTGAATTCTTCCCTTTGGCTGAATAAAAGACATCAGTATGCTTTTGTTTTTTTTTAAATGCAGCTAAAGCACGTATTATGCAAGACTTTTTAATAATGGAATGATTTAATGATAAGTGACAACACAATACAAAAAAAAAACACATTTGGAGCATTTGCAGTGTGTAAATGGAGACTGACAGTTTAATGTAGAGGCTTTATCGTACAACAAAGCTGGCTTTGGGAGTATATCCATAGTGTCCCTGTGATATGACTGAAACCGAGAGCAAGCAAGGTTCTGTCTTGAATGACACCTTTAGAAAGGGTGAGCTTTAAAATGGCTTACAGCATAAAAAGACACACAGTGAGTTTGCACAGGTGAGCATCGATTCCAAATAAAAACAGTACTAACCTTTATTTATGTAGCACCTTACATACAATATTTAGCAGCTGAAAGTGCTGAAGAAACTATTATAGACAGTGATAAAAGGAAGAAAAGAAGAAGAAAAGGAAAAAAGTAGTGAATAGAGAAGTGAAGTGACGGCACAGCTTCCAGGGGCTGCTGCACCGGCAACAGTCCCGCTGTCGTCAGACTCTGTGTGTTTTTGCCCCCCCCCATGCCATGCTCTCATGACAGTGTTTGTTTTTGAGGGGCTTGCGTTGCATGGAGGTGAGGGATGGTGGGGGGGTCGGCGTTCTCAGGGATGAGGAGGAAACCGAACGCGTCTGCTCAGGCTCTGAATATTATCAGGGCGTGCAATCTCGCCGGCCGTTACCCTCAGAGGCTGGCGCGGGGGTTCCGCCACGCTGACCGAGCCTTTCAGTGCCATTGTGCAAGTGAGGAGAGCCTGAAAACCTTGGGGGAGACGGGCACAACAACCGCTGCCTCTTCAACCTCACTGAAAAACCCCACGGGGGCCGACTGGCTGCAGGAAAAAAAAAGAAAAACCTCAGGGCTTTCCCTTTTTCCGAGAACAGGACCCTATCTGGTAGGATCAGCCAACAGGGCGAGAGGTCTGGCAGGTTCGGGCAGGCTGCGGCCAAGGGCTTTTTTTTTTGGCGGTTTTCGTATCACGTCTTGCCCACCACACCCTCCTGCCGCCGCGCCACGTTTCTGAGAAGGCGCGCCGCTGCGCTCGGTAGAGCGAGGTGGCCACAGACGTCTCCTCGCTTCTCACAGCCGTTCCATGAGTAGCACTGGATGCGTGCTAAAAACTGCGTCCGCTTTCACTGCACACGTGTGAACGCCCGCGACTGTCACCGCCGGCTGCAGACAGAGAATATGACAACAAGTTCAAACCAACCCTGAGTGAATGACTTTTTTACTGCTGCAATCTGCATATTGCCTTTCATGGCGTGTTGCGCAGAGGTTACGTGAAGGACAGTCATTTCGCTGTAATTCATATGTCATACTCCGTTGATTCTGGAGACGTTTTTCATTTTCAGGACAGAAGGACCGACACGTGGCCTGCTCGAGGTATCTTTGAAACGGGTTTGACATGACTTTTAATGTCCACTCCTAATGTAGAAGTTTTAAAAACCGGACGTCCAGCCTCACGGCAAATTCGTTAATCAAACAAATAAATCAAACACATCCAAACACATTCGTTAATCAAACAAATCACACACGATTCCTAGACCACACTGCTCGGGGCAGCGGCGCGTGTGTTCCTGCCCCGCCTTCTGATGTAATCGCGTCAGACGTCTGCTCCGTCCTGTCAGCGGTGTCCCCTCCGCCTTCAGCCGGAGTTCGTGGGAGTTCACACACTTCTCTCGCCGGCTCCGTGTAGCACCGTGGAGCACTTCACGCACTGAAGCCAGACGAGGAGTGTAATTTTCCATCAGAAATTAAGTGGAACATAATGACTTAATTAACCCCCGGGAATTGCACCCGACGAGGGAGCGCGCTTTTTTAACCAATCTTGCATAATGCGTCGTCTTTAAGGGGGCCTTCGTCTCTGCCTCGCTCCGGCTTACAACACATCGCCCCGTGGCAGCAGACGAAAGAGAGAGAGAGAGAGAGAGAATTCTTTTAAAGAATGAAATTAATAAAGGAAAAAGGCTTTTTTTTTCTTTCTCACGCCCGTGTTGTAATGAAGGGAAGTGGAGGCTTAAACAAACTGTGATTATAAACCCTCCGACGCCAGTTAATTGTAGGTTGACACACTGTGCACAGATACAAATGCATCAAAGGAGAGAAGGGGTTGGGGGGTAGGGCTGGTGGTGTGGGGTGGGGACCACGGCGAAATGCGAGGCTGTCCGACTAAGAAATCGCCATTGCCTCCAGTGTGGGAAAGCAGCGTCCATGGTAAGAAAGTGGCGTATGGCACCCATTATCTAGTTGATTAAAAGCAAATTTCTGTGCTCCTCTCCCTCCCCCCCACCCTTGCCTGTCTAAAGCCACAAGCCACAGATATTTCTGACGGTCTCTGCCTCTCCTGCTCATGCACATGGGCTCACATGAGCTGAGCAGCCTGGCCAGTCTGCATGTGGAGGAGAGAGATGTGGGGCGGTGAAATGGCAATTTGAAAGAATTAGCCATTTCTCTGAGTGTCTCTACCAGAGCACCAGTCTTCCTGGTGTTTGTCGGAATGTTCTGTAATTCCCAACAGGATACTTCGTGGCAGGGCTGACTGAGAAGGCCCTAGCCTTCAGCTGCGCTCTCTGGACAATGTGCTTCTCTTTGAGCGTTTCTTGTTCTCACTTTTCATTCCTTTTTTTTTCTTTTTAAACGTCTTCAGCTCAAAAACTAGGTTTTCTTGCTTTCATTTAAAGAGGAGGGCCCGCAATTTTTGCCAGGAGAGCGGGACTATAACGTGTCTGAGAGGGAGAGAGAGAGAAAAAGAGAGATGCGCAGTGTGGCAATCGCATGAGTCCCACAGTGTCAGGTTGCCGAGTGCACAGTTGCACAATGTGTTTTCTGCAGGCTGCGGTTTCACTTCCTCCCTCGTCCTGGGGCTCGATGCTTTTCAGGTTGAGGGCAGAATACAGGTGGGGGGTGGGGGTGGAGCACAAGAGGCCTTTTCCAAGTAGTAACTGCAAGTGCAGACCTGTCGAGGGCTCAGATCTCTCATGGTGCCTCAGAGGATCATGGGACTCTGAAACCACAGGGGCCACTGCTGGCAGCCTTTGAAAAAAGTACCATATGTTCAGATTGGCTGCCTGTATTAATAAATGTGGCAATTGCTGCTTTCATGTGTGTAATTATGTGCATTTAGTGTAAGATTTATTGTACCTTTGTATGTATGTAATGTAGCAAATCCTGCAGTATGTGCAAAATTGCATGCAATATATATGGAAAATAATGGATGCATTTTCTAATGTAGGCCATAAATGCCATGAGTCCTCTATATTCAAGATTTACTCCTTATTTTGGATTTTGCATATTACTATATGTTAACACATATCACTTGCATATACCTACACACACACACGCACGCACACACACACAGTCACCCTGTCATATCAATCAATCGGCTGTACAGTTTTCCAACATGCATTTTATCCCATATATTCACATATAACTGTTACAGCCATTGGAAGAACTCACTGGCCAATTACTAGCCACTCTCTCATTTCTGTCTCCCTCGCAGCCTGACATTGTTGACAACATTTCTCTGTCACATCCCCAGAGTTTCCCATCATGCACCAGAAGAATAAACTCCAGACAAAACAGACTGAGGATAGTAGAGGAAAGTTCTGCTGGTCATTTATGCTCACCTATGGTCATTCCTCTCATAATTATGGTGAAACACTTACAGTCCTCATTCCAAAAAAAAGCTCTCGAACATGGTATAGAGGATCACAGATCACACATCCTAGATGGAACATTCACAGAAAATCCTTCTGAAGTGAAATGAAATGCTTAGATTTGTTCTACGTGGCCAAACAGGTAATGAGGAGTTGTTTTAGGAAGGAGGCCATACAGAATAACGTCAGCCCAGAGGCTGTTTACAGACGGGCGGCCATTACAGCCCTGTGTGTGTGCGTGACTGGCGCGGTCACCCAGCCGAGCGTGCCGTAATTAAACATTGCAGAACGGACCGTGGAGGGGAGGAAATTCACCATGGTGGCAAACAACGCGGTGCGCCACGTCTCAATCAAACCCCAGGCCGTGATGAATGGGGCCGTTCCTGACTCTCGGGCTCCCTCGCCCCCACATGTTTTCCATTTCCACGTGAGCTGGGTCGCGTCCAAGCTTCTGATATTGGAGCGCGAGGCAGGGGTCCAGTCCAAATCGACCGGTGGGGGGCGGGGGGCGGCTGCGTTCCCGGAGCCGAGGCCCGTCTGGGCTCGACGTCTCATGACCGGGACCGCGATTGGTGCGCGGCGCGCGGGAGAATGCGCACCTCTCAAAAATCTCGGAAATAATAAGCTGACCCTAAGCTGGCGCCCCCCCGCCACCCCCCAACCCCCCCCACTTTGAGCCGCGGCCAACCATCTGAATCCACTCTGTTCCAAACGAGGGCTTAGGCTTTAAAAGCCCTCCTCTCTCGTTTGGCATCTGGGGCAAAGAATGCACTGTTACTCGTGAAAAATGTAAAATAAATCAAGGCAGCAGCCCTGTTGGAGACCATTAGAACGCCTGTCCTCTGCCGGGTGGGAAACTGTCCAATCAGGGCTGTGAGTCTTAACGCGCGCCGTGGTTACCGGGCACATCTATCCGTAGGAATTTCAGAATGAGGTTTGGTGTTTCGCGCCTGCGACTGTTGCATGCCACTGCAGGCAGGAAGTGAGCCAGGTTCCGCCAGCACTCAGCTGGCATTAATATGAACAAACATACTCAACACAGAATCTGCCTCACCCGTGTATCTCTGTGCAGTGTCCTTGTTCTTTAAATAGTGTGTATGTTGTGTTCACACATGTAGTCCCTACACTAACAGACTGGTTTTGGTTATGGCTGAACTTGGTTTGAGGATTTTATTAAACAAATGTAACCT